>NC_073350.2:27167500-27465000 GCF_027580225.2 Misgurnus anguillicaudatus | reverse complement strand
CTCTCATGGGACTGGATAAATCGCAGGCATTATGAAATCCACGCTGAAAATGAACCTAATCAGAATGTATTTCAGATTTAATTTCATGAGGTAAAATATTATTCTCCATTTGTGTCTCATTTTGTCATATTAAGCAGGCGCGATAGCTAAAACGGATTGCCTTCAATTAGAGGGACGAGATACAAATGTTCAGCAAAATGGTTAATAGAAGAACAAAACGTATTAGGGATCATTATGACGCCAATACGCCACCTCTCCAAAACCTTTTGTCTAAAAACACTTATCCAGCTTAATCTCACGGGCCAAGATTTAGAAATAAACAGCATCATTCTTGTCCACTTTGCAGCTTATTGTAGCACACATTACAGATAGCACATAAACAGTAAAACATGTAATGCTAATAAACATTTCACAATAAAAAAAGCATTGGTGGCATTTATAGTTCTTGTGCTTGTCCAGTTACCTTGCTACTGACCACCTACAAATAAATAAAAACATTTATTTTGAAGATTTAAAGATCGATTGAAATGCCTTAAAATGTACAGCTTCACTGAAAAAAAAACTTGTGGACACTGGTTGCACATGATTGAATTAGGTCTTCTTAAAATTAAATTAACATTAATTTTACTTTAAGAAAACTTGATTTAATAATTCTGAACTGGTGTAATTGAATCACTTTTTGAGAAAAAATCATTTTAAGAAAACATAATTCCATCATGTGCAACCATGTGTTTTTTTCAGTGTTGGTTTAATGCGTAATTTCAGCTAAAACAGGAAGTTAGGGCGGAACTGGTTAAGTAGCCCCTCCCCTTTTTAATAGCCAATAGCGTATAGTCTGCTTGAAATATGATGAGGAACCGAAGTGCAGGATGATGTCATAAAAATCTTTGAACTGTATTAAGCAGGGTTCACACCAGACGCGGTAGAGGCGGCAAGCGCAAGTAACTTACATGTTAAGTCAATGCAAAGACGCGATTAGGCATCATTCGCCGCGGTACGCGTGAATTGGCCGTTGCCGTTGGAAACGCGCGAGTTAAAAAATCTGAACTTCGGCGGATTTCCGCGTCTAGTTAACCAATCAAGACCTTGCTGTAGTAGTGATGTGATTACAGGAAGCGAGCGGAATCCCCTCCCATGACGTAAATTTCCACATGAATGTCTTGAATGACTAGAAATTCACGCACGGCTTTCACGCATGAATGAAGCGAGTAAACTCAAATGTTAAAGCATCCAACTGCGCGCGAATAGCGCGTTTTTGCCGCCTCTACTACGGCTGGTGTGAATGCACCATTAGAGGAAATGGGAGTTGTTTTGGATTCTTATATTCATATAGGCGGAGTTTGGGGGCAGGGGGGAACTGCCAGCCCAGCCCAGAGCCAATTATGATTTTGCTAGAAATAGAAATATGAGAATTAATATTTTGTATGTCTAATCTTAATATTTTAATAGGTAGACTACGTAAAACCATAAAACACACTATCTCGCTAATCTTAAAGTATTACACCCAAGCATGAATGCCAAACTCCGTCTATGCTTATATCCTTAAAAAACGAATTTTGAGCACACTAGTATTTCTTTACAGTTAATATATTTATATCAAAAGCCAAAATACTTAAATTTTGGTATCATGGGGACTTTAATGCCACTAACCGAGCTTTGTTGAATCAAGGGTTAATCAATCCTTGCTGTATACACATGGGATTCAAACCCAGATTTAGCTCATTCATGGACATTCTTGTATTTCAACAAAACCAAAATAAGACAAAAACATTTTTGCAACAGACAAAAAAACAACATTTTTGTTTTGGCTACGTTTGCTTATCCGAACAGGAATTCATCCCAGGCAGCAGATTTAGCTTTCTCTTCAAGAAATCCATGACAGAACCTGTAGGTCCCTCCACACTTATTGGCAGTTTTAATCAAGTTAAATATCTCCAAAGCCCTTGAAAAATGCTGCACAATGCTGATGTCGGATTTGTGCTTGAGTGCAAGTCAGCCATCGGGTTTTCGCCTCACATCAGCCACAGGGTCATTTATATCCCTTTGTCCGAATGCAATGAAGGTGTGTTTCATTTTGGCACAGGGTTCCCACGGATTCTTGAAATCCTTGAAAGTTTGTGAATCTCTGGGAAAAAATAAAAGGCCTTGGGAAGTTTTTGAGAATATAGATACATAGATACAGGTCATTGAAAGTGCTTGAATCAATTTTATGCAAGAAGTTTTCTGGAAAAAAATCCATATGATTCCCTGTGTAGTGTAGGATAATATCATAAAATTCTAGACTTTTAAAGCACACGTGCTAAACTGTTCGCTTTAAATGCTTATATATTCTGTATGCGAATGTTGATTCATACCAAAATGCTTTTTTGCATAGTTATGTTTCACACATAAAAACGTCTCGTGTTACGTATGTAACTGTTGTTCCCTGAGAAGGGAATGAGACGCTGCGTCTCCCTTGCCATACTTCCTGCGTCCCTGTAACGCCGTCTTTGGCAATATTTCAGATAATAATATACTTCCTGGCTCCTGCGTTACCCTATCTTTGTTGTTAAGCCTCACCATTGGTTGAATTTGATATACACATTCAGACGCATATACCCCTGGAGGCGTCCCCAAAGTGTCACCACAGTGACGCAGCGCGAGTTCCCTCGAAAGGGAACTGTAACAATGTATCTTAAAAGGTAACACGATGTAACATTGCTCTCACTTTAAATGTGTCCCCCCATTTAGTCCTAGAATTTGAGGGTATTGGACCTGAAAAGTCCTTGAAAGGTCCTTGAATTTGAAGTTAACTAAGGTGTGGGAACACTGTTGGCAGGATGACTTACACCCTTTAAGGTCATATAGGTTTGTTTCAATGTTCCCCCCTCAACGCTGTGGTTCTGTCGAGGGCTTTCGTGAGGGTAAAGGCTTGGATGTGGAGGCGGAAAATGGACATTCACGTCCAGGAAATATGATCAGTATCCTTCTCTGTAATACCTGTTTACCATCCACTACAGAGTGGGCGAGAGAGATCTGTGTCATATCAGAGCAAAGATCATTGGTGAGAGCAAAGATCAGTAAGTCAGAGCAAAGATCACTTTACGCCTCAGCCGATGGATGTTTGTGTGAAATATGAAGCAATACAGATGACATCTGACCTTTCAGTTATGACTTCATAAAAACAAGCAGACTAAATAAAGTGAAAGGTGATGGACTGAAAGTGCGTCTCCCTTCTCAAGCTCTTTCATTAGGCGACAGCAGATATAACATTATCATGTCACAATTTAAGTTAGTACGACCCCTCATAACCACCTACAGCATCCTGTCTGACTCTCTTCGGTATGTTTATGATTTCCTCTGGAAGACGGCGGGCCACAGTCAAGCATGAAATGAAAATTACTCGACACCATTAGCGCAAAAGAAAATGGAGAGATATTTCAGGTCTGTGACAAAATTAAACCCTCACTTCTCATTGCATTATACGGTGTATAAAAAGCGCTCGTTTAACATTTTGTACCGCTGCACACTCTCTGACCTGTCAGCGTTGTTGCATCCAGGGCTGAGGTAAGCAAAAAATACTCCAAGTGCCTGACTCGAAGGGAAAAAGTCCCTATTTCCATTTTACATTAGCATATAAACCTCATTAATGGCCTTGTCATGGGTTGAGCCTCATTAAAGTGACCAGGTTAAATTTGACATAAGCACAAAATCTGAATTAAACAGCAAGTATGCAAACAAGTGAAGGCGCACATAAAAATGCATGAATGTCATTGTATAACAAAAAATAAAACTAAGCAAAAAAAAAAATTTAAGTCAAAACATACATTGTTTTCTCTCACAAATATATAGTTTTATTTTAGAAGAAGCTTGTGAAACACAGCTAAAGTTTTTTTTTGTGATTTCTACATAAAGAATGTAAAGGTTTCTGTGAAAATATAACATTAGAAATCTTTAGTATTGACTGAGTAAGGACATATAATAGAAATTAAAATAAATATGAAATCAATGAGTAAATTCAAACTTCAATGCTTTTGGCCCAGTGATATTGGGTTTATGGGTGGGGTTAAGTCGCCTTCCCACTGCACATGACAAACGACGGCTGATAAACCAGAAGTCATTAATTTCCTGTGAAGAGTCGCAAAGGGGCTATGTGAGGTGCCGACCATCTGTGGATGCGTAATTTTCGTATCCTATTTGAGCGTTGAATCCGTTAAAAATGTTGAACTTGTGCGACTACACCGCATGCGATATGGCGACTGGAAGTAATATACTTCAGTGTATTTCAACAAAAACAGTGTGTGAGGTGAAAATTATTAATTCGTTTTGTTTAACTTTATCAATAACATTTGAATCCTTAAAAAAAACGATTGCCATATAAAAAATTGGTAGTCTTTGTTTATATATGCAGAGCTGTTTATTGTTTCATTCATTTGCGTTCATTTATTTTATGGTAAATATTGAAATGAGCTACTCTCCCATGTACGATTAAAATGAAACTTCATTACGACTACCACTAGGGGGCGAAGTCTGACAATCGCTTCCGTATTTCGTGTGCAGTGCAACGGTGGCTTTAGGGGCGGGGCTTCATTAATCATGCGTTCACTTCATATAAATTTATACAAATTAAATTAGCAACCTCGTGAAATGCTTACGAATTCCCACAAATCACGTAGACGCCCCACCATTCTATACTTTTTGCCTATTTGCTGAATAAACAAGTAAGTAAGTTGCTTTTTTATTTTTTGCGCTTATCATATTTTGTCCCGCCTGTCAGAACAAACCTCCGACTAATTTTTAAGTTGACAGCCATTGATTTAGAAACTTAGTTTGATATTTGTGCGTAGGGAGCGCACCACGAAACTTTGTCATTATGTCAAGTTAACTCAAACTGAGTTTTGGACCCAGCGCTGTCGCCCGAGCAATCCCAAGACTTTGACTTTTATTATTTAAGTCTCATCTTACATCAAGCGCTCTGTATTCCACGCATTCCCTCAATGAACTTCAGTCTCTCTGACATGGTGACATCTTTTGTCTTGAACTAATTAAACAAGAAACGGCATTGACAGCTTAGCCCTCCGCCTGCCACCCACATTGCTATTAGCATCCACTAAAACCCAGGGAGAAAGGATTGCCCTCATTTATAACAGTAGAATTGGTAATGCCTAATAAAAGGAAAAAGAGGAGGCACTGTTTAATGTGATAGCCAGAGGGACAGACAGTAAGACAGATCGAGTGCTTTTGAGAAGCTCTCCACTCCTCTTCGTTAGGTTGCCAGGTCCTCATTTACAGAACTAAGTCAAAAGGAGGAAAATCATATGTACCCGTGTAATCAATTATTGAGGCCTTGCAAATGAGATTTGGCCTTTATAAAGGAGCAGCCGGTAGAGCAATGAAGTCCTGTCTGCGGAGAGCGGTTGCCATGTGGGAGTACTCGGCACAGAACGCAGCGGTGTAATCCCAACATTACACGCTCTGTAATGGCTGATGTTCACATATCCACCGGTGCAGTCCACTGGGGATAAACCCAGGGGGCAGGAACCCTATAATGGAGTGATGATGACGTGATGAAAATACTGTAGGTATGGACTGATAGATAAATAGCGTGTGAATGTATGTGTGCATATTTATTGGAAGGCTGAGCGTGTTTTAATGCACGGCTTGTTACTTCTTGAGTCCCGCGGGACATGCGTTAAAAATGCACACTAGGTTCTTCTTTTCACTCCCTCACTTTGTCTTTGCCTTTGCACGTCTAGGCCCAGTGGCGGAGCAATGAAAGGGAGACTTGACCTCGTCTCACCTACTTCAAAGCGCTCCGGACCTCCCTCACAATATCTGACCTTGTGGAGACGGCGTGTCTCTGAATACCAAACAGACCTGCCTCTCTGGTGAACAGATTTCATTTTCTTAAATTGATAAAGCCAATCGTTTAATAAGAGAGCTAATTCATTTTTTAAACAATAGACTGATTAAATATTTATTTAAGTGCAAAGAGCTAACCGCTGTGATAACAGAGGTTGACTCGAATGGCACACTGCTGGCAGAGGCATTATGGGATACTTGGAATGACTGGCCAGTTCGCCTCGGGCTAAACTGCTGGACATCACAGCAAAACTATTATGAGACACCAATATTCAGATGTCATTTGTGCATCTCGTATAGAGCTATTAGCTTTTTAGGCTGTGTTCCAAAACCTAGTGAGCTGTATTTTAAAGGATCCTATTCATGTTTATAAAACCACCCAGATTTTAACATTGCATGTGTCGTAGGTACCGATTTCTTTTTCCGGCACAACGTAACACAATGATTTGGTTGCACAAATGCTTTGGAAGGAAGGAGGAAAGCGTGCGGTTGCAGTTTCCATGCAGTCTTAGGGGGCATGTACACCAAAGCAGTTAAACGTAACTGAAAACGCCTATGGGATGCAGAGTGTAGGTGCTTGAAACCTTTTTTCAGCTGAGCACTTTGGTTGCTATAATACATCTGCTTTGTTTATCAGTCGTTGAATGATGCACCGGTTGGTTGTAGTGATATTTGTCCCGCCCCTTGGACGGCAGAGTGAGAAGTGACATTGACGAGCATTTCTCCCAAAGTTGAACATTTTTCAACTCTTGATGCGGACAAAACCCGCCAGCTGCTGGCATAAAGGCCTTGGAGTGTACGCCGTCTTAGATGTGAAATGTTAAGCGCATGATTCTGCATATTCATCAAAGCATTGTAGATATTACAACTTGCTAGCTCCACGAATCAGAGACTCTTCCGAATTTCAAAAGTGTTTTTGATTAAAATCAATTGAGCATAAATGGTGTTTTTCCATTGGTGCCCGGCCGGTGGGTGCCTGAGTCATGGAGCACCTGCAGGATCGGTGCCTATGGTATCCTATGGTGTCCTTCATAAAGGAAGCAATCCCAAAATACATTTAGACAAGCCAAGTAAAAAATACAATATTTATTTACAAAAAAAGTTGTATTTGTTGACATTAGTTAATGCATTAGTTAATATTAACCAGTGGCGGCTCGTGACTGCTCATCTGAGGGGGCGCTAATTCAAAATATGTGTTCGGAGTGTCATGTGTGTTGCTCGTGTTTTCAAAATATGTGTTTATTGCATCATGTGAACTACGTGCATCACATGTTTTGTCAAAATAAGTGCCTGCTGCACATGTGTCAAAACCGTTTATGATAAAAGAGACGCTCAAGTTCACAAAATACACGCAGGACACTCGTGGCCACGGGGGCCAAAATCGTGCGAACTCTTACACGTAAACAACACGTCAACAACGGGGTTTTTTTTTGCTTGTGTAATACGTGTTGTTTACGTGTTAAATACGCGTTGTGTATGCGTGAAATACGTGTCGATTTTTCACATGTAAACAACACGTATTTAACACTTAAACAACACATATTCTACGCGCAAACAACATGTGACGCGTTGTTTACGTGTAAGAATTCGTGCGATTTTGGTCCCCGTGGCCTTCCATAACACTCCCTTAACAGTAAACTCCGATTACAGATTATGCGAGTGTCTGGCAAACGCGAGCGTCTCTTTTATCATAAACCCTTTAAACGCATCTGCAGCAGGCACTTATTTTGACAAGACACAGGATGCACACAAGATCTCTCCACATGCAAAACCCATATTTTGAATAAAGGAACCACACACATGACGAGCTATATACATGTTATGATGAACTTCGCATTGAACGCCCTTGAAAAAAAGAAGTCACCAGCCGCCACTGATATTAACTAAAAATGAACAATGCTATTAATCTTAGTTCATGTTAAGTTCAGCATTTACTAATACATTTTAAAATCAAATATTACTGTTAACATTAGTTAACAATGAACAAACACGCCCCTACCCCAATAGAATCTGGACCTTCTTTTAAAAGACCCGCCCCACACATACTGTATGCAACCAAGGCAACAATGTCAGTTAGTTGACACGCCCATTACTGCTGATTGGCTACAAGTGTGTTTTAGTACTCGGTAACTCTCTTTTCCAAAGCATTTCTCAAAAATTGTGCACCCCAACAAAAAATAGAAACCAACTGAAACCAACCAATAGATTTTTTTATATTGTGTAGTTGTAATTTTATGCATTGTACATTAGAATGTTGTTAGGTTACCAATAAATTAGTTTATATATTTCAACTCAAAACATCTTAACTAGTTCACAGAGCTACAGTTTTCAAAACAATGGTTCACCTCTGAATATTACAAAATATGATATATGAATTGAACTGTGAACAACTTATTTACAGGTTTTTTTGCAGATACTGTAAGACTTTTCAATTGTTTGCTGTTTTCTACGATTAACATATAAGATTTGTCTTTCACGAATAATGCTTTTTGGTACAACACATTTATGAGCAGATATTGTAATGTTGCTGATGTGAATCTCATCAGCGATGTGTGTAGAAGTGAGATCCTGTTCACAAGTGAATATTCATTACAGAAAACACCCACCCACTGTTTCTATCAAAACAGTGTTAAAAGCAAATGAATACAAGTCAGGTGTTGAGAACCAAAGAAAAAGAAACATAAGAATTTTAAAAACACTGCTTTAAAACATCAGTAGATAAAACCTGAACCATTTAAAGTCCTCTCCCATGACATGACATCAGTCAAACTTGAAGACCATAACCTTTTTCATTAATCTGCTTCTTATGCTGCGTTTCATCTCTGACTCCAGTTCCAGAGGTTTTGCTCTCGAACAGAAGACTTTGTTCTTCTCTGAATTTTCTTTTCACAGAAATGACATTTAAAGAAAGAATTCATTATGTTGATAGAAGCATAATTAGGTGACAGAAAGCATTGGGAACAATTAGCAAAGTGCTGAAACGCAGAGAACTGACAGCTGATTTTCTTTTCCTCACCAATCTGAGCAACAGCCTGGTCGAGCAGCTGGTATGCTTATCCTTTGAATCTGACAGTTAACTAAAGAAGGAAAAGAAAGAGAGGTACAGTAAGGCGGAAAGGAATAACAGGCGTTGTGAACTCTGAAAGGTGGTGATTTCTGAATGATTCGGTCCAAAGAAAATACTATGCAACATCTCTATAACCTGGTTTCCATTTATAGATTTGAACAAACCTTGAGTCATTATTGCGAAATGACAACATTGTTATTAACCAATGTTATGCGACTATTGTAAATGTTTCTTTCGCAATAAGTCATGGTGAAGAATGTTGGTGGGTTTACATATTGCAGCTGCCATAGCCATACTGTAGGTGCTTTGGGCCGACAGGCGGATGACATTAAAATACGATGTCATCACGAGAGCGTTTCGAGAAATCATACAGAGCAGAAGGTCAAATTACTCTCACAGTGCTTAGTTGTCTTCTGTCTGTCGGTCTAAGTGGTGCTGCCTGAAGTTGAACACACCTTTATAATGGACTGAGATGTAGGCGTGTTATCCAAGAATTAATGATAAGGGAAGCCCTTTATACATTATGTATTGGTTACGGTACGAAGTGTTTTTGGAAGGTTATATGCAATTTTATGTCTTTAAAAACTGATCATGTGACTTTTACACACATCAGGTGTTTCCTATAATATGTGACTTGTGCTGGCAAATTGAGTCGGAATGAGCACATTTTCAAAAATTAGTTATTTATATATTGACATTCTCTATTAAAAAAAGACAGAGCTATACCTGTTTGAAGTTGATAGAATCCGCAAAGTCAATTTTGAGAAAAAACAAGTTAAAGATTTTTGAAATTTCAAAAATAAAACCACCATATTCATACTTTAAAATCACTGCAAAAACTAATGGTAAAACCCAAAGTCAAAAACGATATTTATAATATAAATATTTGTTCAACATTTTTCCATCTTTTATTGTTTGATTGACATCGAGACAGACAGCTTTAAGTTCTACTGTAATACAAGGATCTAATTTTACACATTAGATAAACATTTAACCAAACAGTCACTTAAAACAAAAAATATTTGCGTGAATTCTTGTCAAAACAGATATTTTTCAAATTCTGTGTATATATATCGAGGGCGCACGCTTGCGCGTCTGTGTTGAAGCTTCAGATTTTTCAGTCAGCACGAGAAAGATTGTTTTCGCACTTAACGCTCTTAATTATCTTTTTCAACATCAATCAGGTCCCATACTTTATCTCTCTTCACTTTATTTTCTAATTCCTAAATGTTTTTAAACAAAAAACAAAATGCCAGACACGCATGTAGACGGACACGCATCTTTGTAGTAGTTTTTTCCGCATTTAGGATGGTACATCCCTCAGAAAATGAACAAAAAGTAATTTAAGATGTTTAATTACTATTTAGAGAATTGGGATTTCTAGACAAGGCTTAATGTACTTATTCTATGAAAACCTCAATTGCGTCCAAAATCGACATTTATAAATTCGTTTGCCTGTAGCTCAAAAATAGACTGTTTGCATTCCGACCCAATTTCTCAGCAAGTAAATATAGAGAATAATAATAGACCAAATATAATCCGGCTATAAGTAACCCACTTCTACACTAAATAACCTTAAATTTGGTTACATGTCGTTTTGCCAAAATAACTTGCTAGATGTACGATATTCCATCATGTAAGCAAAGTAAACAGGTGTTCAAACTAGTGCCTACTTTTAATTTCTATTACATGTTCTAACGGTGCGTTTACATCAACCGAGTATCAGGCGTCAAAATCGCATCTACCGCGCCTAGTTGGCCGCTTGAACAGTTTGAATGCATTTGCGTGTGTATAGCGGAGTAGATGCGCGGAAAAAGCAAGCATTTGACGTGCGTCAGAGGCAAAATCCGCTTATTGTGGGAGGGGCAAGTGCTATGCGGTTATCTGTTTTCAAGATGACTGATGTTGATTGTGCATTTATCAAGAGAGTTACCAGTTTGTATCTGGTAACCTTACTATAGGGGAAAATAAACGTCACGTGACTCAAAAGTGAAATGTGTATTACAACTTATCAGGTTGCCCAAAGTCCTCACTGACACTCTTCCAAGCGAGGTCCTTTTTTTTCCAGTCTCCTCTATAGAAATAAGAACTTGTGTCGTATAGCTCCGGGTGACTGCTTACTGACAATATCAAGCGTTGGTTGAATGAGTGACTCCGGGTGGGGCTGCCACCACAGCAGTAAGCAGGCTCCTGATTGGTTAACGCGCAGCGAAATTCCGCCAAAGTTCAAATATTTCAACTCAGGCGTCAGCCGCAAATTTGCGTGAACTGCAAAATGCACAAATAGCACAATTTGCGCGTACCGCGCATACCCCACACAACGCTCAAGACGCTCAAATGAGGCAGAAATGCGTCTTCTCTATTCTTAGCTATGGCTAGACGTCAATTAAGGTTTGTTTATATTGGCGATTTGGTCCACTGATTGCACGCGCATCTCAACAAACAGATGAGGCGGTTATAGTTGACGCGCTTGCTGTTGCACTATTCTTTGAAACTACAGGGGGCGATGCGAGCAATCGAGAAAACAAAGGAGAGGATAGAAGTCATTGTTCGGTGGAACAACCTGGTGTTTGTAACATCAGAGCTTGATATATAAATATGAGAACATGAATAAATCAAAATTTCTTAAATATGTCTTTTTTAAACATTATAATTTCATCAACGTTTTTACAAAACAAACAATTCAGAAATCTCAAGATTTGTATTTTAATCCTCATTCAGTGGTTCATTTAATACAAATATAAGCCAAAACTTCTGAATTATATGTAAAATAATTTTTGCAAAGTTTTCTTACTTGAGGGGGTCAGATTAGGGTCAATTTTGGATGCGGGGCCGTGCGCACGATTAAAAAAAATGGTGTGCACACCTCCACTCGAAATGGAATCTCGCGCAACCAACGCGCACAATCGCCCACTCCACGTTGACGTCATTGTGCAGCGTGTACCAACTTTTGGCTTTCACCAACAGCCCAAATTTAGCCTTGTTTTAGCCAAAATTGCTTGCTGGGTTGCCAGCACAGGTCACAAATATTTCTCTTTCGAGTGTAATTTTTTTTAACTATAAATAGCAATTGTGTTTTTTGACGTGTTTCCATTGTGCATATTTTCAATTTGCGATATTTTATGGGTAATGGAAATGCAATTTATGAGGCAGTGCACATTTGATTTAAAATAGGAAGTGTATTATCAGAGGGCAAAACGAGGAATAGATGGGAAAAATAAAGCCGGTTATCTGTTTCTGTTTCAAGCACGTATTTGTGAAATGAAAAGTGTTTTACATGCATGCAGCCCTGCCAAAGAAACCCATTGATTTTTTTTCGAGGAAGATTTGAAACCGCATCCACAGGGGGTAATTCTGATGAACAGATGTAGAGGAATCAGATTCCCGTTGAAGACAGATTGGTTCTGCTTTCCACCTTGGTTTATCTAATACACGGAAACAAAATAATTTTATCACGGACTGTCAATCCACATTAGTCAATTTCGACAAACAAACCCGATATTGCCCAGCACTCGTAGTGAAACGGTACCTGCCTTAAGGGCAAAAATTCTTATAGTAAGACAGAGATAGCTGCATATCAACAGTGCTTCTCTATCATCAGGTTAAGTGAATCACAATGTTATTTTCCTCTGGGACTGTGGGATCAGAAAGGACAAAGAAGCCCGCACGATCTTTGGACAGACCCATTACGAATACTTTATGAACTTCACCAAATAATTTAAAGATGGGGTATAAGGGGATAAACAGAGTACATGCACACAGCTGAGCATCTCTGGAGACTTCCCTGGAGGCGTTGTAGCCGTTTTTATTATACCTAAATTTGCCTGTCTAGAGCTTTTTTTGCGAGCATAAAAGCCACATCAATGAGGCAAATATATTGTGTTTACTTTTTAATGCTGCACAGAGTCAGCCTGTATTTATTAACAAGGATCACAGTCAAGGGAAATGCATTACAGGCTCAGATATTGATTTAACTGTGTTGCAGGCGTGTGCCAAAACCACATCAATGTGTGACTTGATTAACACTTCATTTTACCCCTATACAAACACTTTAATTGTCAACAATTATCTCAGTCTCTCATCTTGGATTTTTTCAATGCATTCTGGGATTGCTTAAAGGTTATGTGCATTTTTAGCGGCATCTAGTGGTGAGATTGCGAATTGAAACCTACAGCTCAGTTCACAGCTCACCCCTCTTTTCGAAACGCATAGAGAAGCTATGGTAGCTTCAAAAGTCAACAATTATCTCAGTCTCTCATCTCGGATTACTTTTTTCAATGCATTCTGGGATTGCTTTAAATGTTCTATGCATTTTAGCGGCATCTACTGGTGAGATTGCGAATTGCAACCAGCAGCTCAGTTCACAGCTCACCCCTCTCTTTCAAAACGCATAGAAAAGGTACGGGAGCTTTAATAGTCAACAATTATATCAGTCTCTCATCCTGGACGATTTTATTCAGTTCATTCTGGGATTGCTTTAAAGGTCCAGTGCGTTTTACCGACATCTATGGTGAGAGGGTGAATTGCAACCAACAGCTCAGTTCACAGCTCACTCTCCCATTTGAAACGCATAGAGTAGCTACGGTAGCTTCAATAGTCAACAATTATCTCAGTCTCTCATCTTGGATGGCTTTTTAATGCATTATGGGATTGCTTTAAAGGTCCAGTGCGTTTTAGTGGCATCTAGTGATGAGATTGTGAATTGCAACCAACAGCTCTGCTCACAGCTCACCCCTCCCTTTCGAAACGCAGAGGGAAGCTATGGTAGCTTTAATACTGAACAATTATCTCAGTCTCTCATCTTTGATGATTTTTTCAATGCATCCTGGGATTGCTTTAAAGGTCCATTGCGTTTTAGTTTCATCTAGTGGTGAGATTGCGAATTGCAACCAACAGCTCAGTTCACAGCTCACCCCTCTCTTTCGAAACGCATAGAGAAGCTACGGTAGCTTCAATAGTCAACAATTAAATCAGACTCTCATCTTGGATGTTTTTTTCAACGCATTCTGTGATTGCTTTTTTTATAGGTCCAGTGCGTTTTAGCGACATCTAGTGGTGAGATTGCGAATTGCAACCAACAGCTCAGTTCACAGCTCACCCCTCTCTTTCGAAACGCATAGAGAAGCTACGGTAGCTTCAATAGTCAACAATTAAATCAGACTCTCATCTTGGATGTTTTTTTCAACGCATTCTGTGATTGCTTTTTTTATAGGTCCAGTGCGTTTTAGCGACATCTAGTGGTGAGATTGCGAATTGCAACCAACAGCTCAGTTCACAGCTCACCCCTCTCTTTCGAAACGCATAGAGAAGCTACGGTAGCTTCAATAGTCAACAATTAAATCAGACTCTCATCTTGGATGTTTTTTTCAACGCATTCTGTGATTGCTTTTTTTATAGGTCCAGTGCGTTTTAGCGACATCTAGTGGTGAGATTGCGAATTGCAACCAACAGCTCAGTTCACAGCTCACCCCTCTCTTTCGAAACGCATAGAGAAGCTACGATAGCTTCAATAGTCAACAATTATCTCAGTCTCTGATCTTGGATGATTTTTTTCAATGCATTCTGGGATTGCTTTAAAGGTTTTGTGTGTTTTTAGCAGCATCTAGTGGTGAGATTGAGAATTGCAACCAAGAGCTCATTCCACAGCTCACCCCTCTCTTTCAAAATGCATAGAGAAGCTACGGTAGCTTCAATAAGGTAACAATTATCTCAGTCTCTCATCGTGGATGATTTTTTCAATGCATTCTGGGATTGCTTTAAAGGTTCTATGCGTTTTAGCGACATCTAGTGGTGAGATTGCGAATTGCAACCAACAGCTCATATACCTCATTTTTATATAACTGACATAAATGTTTTGTTGCTATGAATTGGTTCACGATTCTCATCGAAAAAATAACATCATGGCCTTGTGTTGCAATCCTCTATGGCGGATGGTTTAGAAGTGTAGTACAAGGATTTTCCATTGAGGCCGGTTAGTGGTAACGCAACGAATATCACAGCGGTAAAATCTGCCAGACTTACAATCATGTTCTTTACTCTTCCCTGAGAGGTACGCACTTTGTTCCCCTCACATCTACAGACGAAGCTTAGATTGATCTCCTGACCGCCTTCGCTCCTTTCTTCCAAACAGCGTGTGTTAAAGCAATACACCTGCCAGAACCTACAGCCTCCCTTAAGTGAGAGATGCTTTGAATCCAGAGAAAGTGCCAGAAACGACACTGGAAATGAAATATTCACTGTGCTGGAGAAAGTGAGAAACTGTCAACAATCGCATCACACCACATGATGAGAAATTCGAAACCAGCGCGAAGGTCAGAACGAAATAACGTTTTTTTTTACAGAGATTTCGTAATATAAAACATGAAAATAACATTTTAGATATCTTTAGCCTGAAATGTTCTCGTGACGTGGATACACAATAAACAGAGCTTAGATAATAATGCAGGTCGAGGTGACCGAGGCCAGCTGTCAAGGAATGAGACAGAGACGGGTCGAGAGAGAAAGATGTGGAAAGACAAGAAGGATGATGAAAGCAAGCAGGTAGAATCAGTAATAAGCCTGGAGACTTCCAGCAACCAACACCAGGAAGAGGTAATTGAAAGGATGGATAGATGGATGGACAGATGACTAAACGGATGAAGATAGATGAGCCGTGGAAGATTGATAACTTCATGTACCGCCACTAAAGGGCAAAGGTCAATGTTGCATACAGCTCTGTATGCATGCAAGTGTTAATGTGAATGGAGGTGAATAGTGAACAGAGACTTAAACAGATGTTTACAGTACTTGTGTTCATGTCACTTAAAGCATGCTTTCTCGAAATTCTCGAAATTGCAACGAAAAGAGCATCTCTCTTCAGATGGCGCTTCTGTAATTACTCATTTTGCAATAATTGACTAAATATTTCCCTCCCCTCCTTAATTCTCAGCAAGTGGGAGAGAGATCACAAGTTCAAAGATATGCCAAGATCCATTAACATGTGTTAGAGACATGTCCCAAGTGTTTCACACAGAAATTGAGAGTGTCTTTCTCTCTTTTTGCTCTCTGTGCGACCCTCTCTCTCTTTCTATGGCCTAGAGATAAATATGCGTTCAGTTTATGGCCCATTCTGACTTGATTTTTGTCTTTTTGCTCCTTTGCTTATTGATAATCTTATGCCCAAGGCAGTACAGTGAACACATTTAAATGACACCCATAATGAGTTTCAGCAATAATAGCACTCCTAATGAAGATGATGATATTATGAGAGAGAGAGAGAGAGAGAGAGAGAGAGAGAAATAAGTCGCTTCTCTTCTCCAGGATAACATCTGTTTGTCCTGAAGTTTGTTCTTCTGATACAACATCTGAATGTCTGCTTGGGTGAGTTCTCATTGATGAAATGAAAAACATCTGTCTGCCATTTCTGATTGGTTTTCTGTCAGACCAGTATTGTTGTGCTATGTTACCACCAACCAGGTGTTCAACATATGGCCAACACGGTGCATATGTATAAATAGTCCAACATTATTGATCACAAGCAATCAGGCTTCAATCAAAACGTCACTCAGCTTAAGAGTGAGATGCTGTCATACTTTTAAGTTGAGATACTTTGTTTTACAATGGATATAAATTAATGCACATTAAAAAATATTTTATCTATGAAACTTTTATTGGGCTTGTGGCTATGTCCACACGAAGCCGGTGCATTCCCTATCCGATCATTTTTTCCTTGCTCTAAAAAAATAATCCGTAAACACGAAACCACTGAAACCGACTGAAAGCGGTGTAGTATATATGCCGGACCAGTATGGGGCGCTGTAATTCTGCCACAGATATACACTATACACGAAGAAGAAGAAGACTTTGAGCATGCGCATAACCAACGTATGGTGTTGTCCATTATCGCTTGTTGCTTACCACAATTGCATAGAAGCAATAGATTTTGCTGTAATAAAGCTAGTAGGCTTTAGTAGCTTCTGTAGCACGAACACAATCACGTAGTCCACCGTTATTGTTGTTGCTGTTACGTGTGACGCTTCCGACACGTGATGTGATGACGTTTTCGCTTCACAAAATATACGGATTGGCTGTACAGACGAAACCGCAAGGGTGTCGGTTTCAGATTTATCCACTTTAGGACCCGGTTTCAAAAAATAGAGGATTCAGTCTCCCAAAACGCCGGATCCGTGTGGATGAAATGCCAATACGATAACAAATTTATACGTGAGTACAGAACTTGAACCTGAATACAACCCAAATGTGGCAGCATGCATCACAGTGCCCCCTAATGTATGGTGCAGTCTGACTTTCATCATTTGCAATGTTTTGTCTTTAGTGATTTTGCAACTGGTTGCTATGTCTTGTCCAAATAAGTGTTTAATTTTAAGAAGTGAAGGTTTTTGCCAAAAAGACTTGCATACCCTTAGAGGGTTTTGCAGTAAAAGGCAGTCAAATTTGTTTAATGCCAATAAAAAAAATTACTAAAGTGACATTTGTGAAACAAGGCATTTCAATTACTGATTAATAACCTTTTCATTGCCATTAAAGTGAAATAACTAAATCTAAACAAAAAATCTTATGAAAAATGTACTTTGTTTTTAGAATAAAACATTTTAACTCTTTCCTTGCCAGCGTGTTTAAAAAAGTTGCCAGTCAGCGCCAGCATTTTTTTATCATTTTCACAAAAGTTTAATGCCTTCCAGAAAATGTTCTTTTGATAGAGATCAGATTCAGAGCGATAATCAAAACATACATAGGCTGAATCCCAAACCGCCTACTTCCATACTATATAGTATGCGAAGTAGCGCTTTTTACATACTATATAGTATGGAAGTAGGCGGTTTGGGATTCAGCCACAGAGTTTGCCCTATAGGAATGCTTCCGGGTTTTATAAGTTGGGTAAGAGCGTCACCTGGTGGATAAGGGGTTGTGCACACCAAAACTTTTAAACACGGCTAAAATGCCTGGACAACGCCAAATGCCAGCTGTTTTTTTAGCTGAGTGCCAGCTTTCTTCAGCTGAGCGCTTTGGTAGCTGTAATACTATAGCTGTGTAGCCGGTTGGTTGCTGTGGTAATGTCCCGCCCTTCATCCACTGTGATTGGACGGCCGTGTGAGAACTGACATTGACAAGCGGAGCTTTTCATCCAAAGTTAAATATTTTTTCAGAGCACGGATTTTCAGCGCGGAAGAAAACCGCTTATTTGAAAAAGGCAGAGCTTCCATTGGAAACAATTGAAAACATGCGCCGGCCACGGGCGTAAAAGCTTTGGTGTGCACGCTCCCTAAGTGCAAATACGGATTGCCGGAAAAACTCGTCATTGGCAGGGAAGCATTTTTTTTATATTTCTAGCCCAACAAGACTCACAAGTACCATAAGCATCCATCTTCCTTTTTGGTTTGTCATATATACAAATACACATATAAAGATTGGATGTGTTCTTTATAAGTCTGAGGTTATGGAAGGGGTTAAAAAAATTCATTATTTATATTTTAAGGTATTGCGGAGGATTTTCTTTTTCCGGGTGGATCATCAAGACTATTGGTCCTCCTAGTTGTCAATCAGGAGTGTTGCGCAATTGCATTTTTTTTTAAAGTAGAGCAGGCGGTTCTTTTCTAAAATTCGAGAAAATCCTCTGCTACACCTTTAAGTTTACATTTATTAGTTACATTAAAAAATACTAAATCTTAAAGCACCAAAAAAATGCACTTTTAAATGTGTTTCTATCAGAAAATGAGTCGCCAGTGTGTGTGCACAAACATCCTGTTATTATACAAATCCATCTATTCTTCTTTGTGTAATCTCCTTTAAACTGAAACACAAAAGAGGCTGTTGAGGATCCCCTATCATTGTGATGTCACATTGATTACGCCCCCAACCATAACTGCTCACAGACTCGACCTTTTGCCAGATTTTGATGTAGTCCAAAGCACATGTGTAAGCGCTCTACTTCCTACTTTGCATACAGGGAGGGGAACAGAAGCTTTCTTTACATTTAAAGAAACACACACAAAAAAACAGCACGTTTTTCATTGCAGCCACAAATGGCCATGTTCAACATCGTATCATTTAAGATCGGTGGTTTATTTATGTGCTGAAACTTTACAGACACATTCTCGGGATACCAGCGACTATTTTTATATTGCTGAAAACACATACACTGTAAAAAAATTCAGTAGAAATTACAATGTTATTGCAGCTGGGTTGCCGATAATTTACCGTATATTTACATTTTATGTTATTTACTGGCAAGAGTTTGTTCAAAGTTAAATACATTTTAAATAATAACAAGTCTTTATCTTTACAGAACAAAACCATACAATAACAGCCTCATGCAAAGCATTCTGGGAATCAGAAATCATCATCAACCTTTTTCTGTTTTTTGCTTCAGATTTTGTTTCCCAGACTGTTTTGCTTGATCCTGTTTTTTTAGTTTTACTCTATAAAGACAAAGACTTGTAAATGTTTAATGTTCATTTAACTTTGAACAAAATGTTGGCTGTAAAAAACATAAATTTAAATCTACGGTAAGTTACCGGCAACCCAGCTGCAATTTCTACTGATATTTTTACAGTGTAGGTTAGGGGCCCTTTAAATGTTATATTCTGGTATAGTTGAGTATTAATGCTCTGTCCTCTCTCTCTCTCTCTACATATTTTGTGGATTCACTTTCCCACTCTGGTTCTCATCTCCCGTTCCTCTCATAAATGATAAAGCAGAAATTCGTCGCTCATGTTTGGGTTCCTAAGGGACTCACGGTGCGCGCTGAAATTGTCCTGACAGCTCAAGGTCATATTATTATTTTTTCACCTCCATTCTCTCCTCAGGAACACTCATAATGAAACTGTCACCATTACGGGGCTCTTTTATGGGCCTAAAATGGGAATATTGCCAACGTCAGTGCAGTGATGGTCTTGTCAGGCCCAGTGTGTGCTTGGTGTGTGGTTTGCTGAGAACACCACAGAGTGATCATTTTTAATGAGAGAGCAGTAGTCTACACCTTGCCATCCTGCAGGATCTGTGAGTGGGGAGAGCTGACAAGGTAGATTATGAGAGAGAGAGAGAGAGAGAGAGAGAGAGAAATAAGGGGAGAGGATGAACAAAAGACACATTTTCAAAACTCCCTGCTGTATAGTTGGAGAAGGGGATTGTGGGAACCAATTGGGCATTTACTTTTTTATTTGAGTTGTTCTCCTGAGAATTTTTCTGTCAAAAGCTTTGGCCCCGTTTCAATGGCATTTTAAAATACGTTTAATTATTTAATAATAAGCATTATATTTGCTTGATTTATTCTTTTTTTTAGGTTCTGCAAATAAGCAGATATTAAATTAAAACTGAACTCACACGATACAGTACTTGATCTTTATTCACACAGCACTCCACTGAGTAGAAATACAAATAATAATGTAAATTTAATTGTGACCCAGTCTGTGAAAACCCAACTAAAGTCATTATTTTGTGATTTCACTGTTTTATACACAAAATCATCCTACATAATGATAAGAACATTCTGTGAAAATATAACCTTGATATCTTTAATATCGACTGAGTAAGGTCATGACAACCAACAAGTCTGTCTACAGCACAACTCCTATTTTCAATGTATATTATGCAGTTGATGAACAGCTTAATCTAAAACAATTTATAGTATATACATTCTTCACAAGCATGTTTTGTATCCTCAATCCCACAACCATTTTGCACTGCTTATTCTCTATTGAGCATAGGAACACCTTCGGATTGGATCATTCAGATTTAGAAACAGATCCAGTGAAAACCCTTTGGTTTTGAGACCCATGATACAAATTAACACCTTGTTTATATTTTCTAGAGTGCAACAACTAATCGATAAAATCGATAAAAATCGATTATGACATTTGTTGTTAACGAAAGCTAAAGATTAAAATTAGTTTATTAATCTGTGGCAAAATTATCAGCACATCCCTGAAGACTCAATTAATTTTGTTAATTGATATTTCTACCCAGTCTCACAAAGTTTCGTGATATAGTCACGTATTTTTTTGATTCTTTTTTCGTGCTATTATCATTTTTCGTGTTTTTTCGTGATCGTATAACGAATTTCTGTTTTCGTATGATTATCACGTATTGGTTACTCGACTGTTTTGTCCTATTTTTAAACCATTGTCGCTTCGGTTTAGGGGTAGATTTGGTGGTTGCATTAGAATGTCACTTTATATATTGATCTATACTATTTTTTCTAATTTATTTTTTTATATGTCGCCTGGCGTTAGGGTTAGAGTTGGGTTTGGTTAGGGATGTCATTTTATGTAAATCTAACCCTAAACCGAAGCAACAAAACAGTCGAGCAACCAATACGCGACAACCACACGAAAACAGGAACTCGCCACACAATCACGAAAAAACACAAAACCCCGCGACAATAGCACGAAAAAAGAACACAAAAAATACGTGACCATATAACGAAATTTCGTGAGACTGGGCTGGATATTTTGACATTTAAAGATGTTTTTCTATTTAAAAGCTGCACAAACTTTTTTATTTAAGGCTTAAAATATCTAAATCAAAAATAGTATATTAGTAAAACTCTGTAGTAGTGTGTGGCTTTTGCACTTTTAAAAGTACACTTCTACTCGTGAATACCATAATTTAGTGCCTTATTTAGCTATAATACGTGAAAACATCTAATTAAGTTAATATTTATATTTTATCCGATTAGTCGATTAATCGTGCGATTATTTTTTGATTAACCGACTAATCGGATAAAATATAAATATTTACTTAAAGGTCCTGTTCTTTCCGTGTTTTTGAAGTTTTGATTATGTTTACAGTGCGCTATATAACATGTGTTCATGTTCACGTGTAAAAAACGCAGTATTTTTTAATATATTACTTATCTGTGTACCGCTGTTTTCAAAACGGGCTGATGTCTTCCTTGTTCTATGAAGTCCCTCCTTCAGAAATACGTATAGAGTTCTGATTGTGTAGTTTGTTTAATGTCTTGTGATTTTAAAGTTGAATTAACTCAAAATGTTAAGGCAAAATGTTTAATATTCATACTAATCATTTTATTGTTCCTATCTTATATTTAATTACATTTATATATCTGTTAAATCAAATATATGAACACAATAGGTATACATATGTGCACTGTAAAAGGTGTTTCTCTGCTTAAGTAGATTTAAAAAAAAAAATGTAACAATTTTTTATCAAAATTTGAGTTAAAATAACATACACATTTTAATAATTTGAGTTATTCTAAGTGAACACATTATTGAGTAAATTCAACTTAATTTTATCTTGTATAATCCATTTAAATTTGTAAGAAGGAAATTAACTTAATAATTTTGTGTTGAAACTACATGAATGATATTATTAAACATAACTAACTAGGCAGTGGACTAGTTCCCATATGCTTTGCATGGGACTGCATTTGGAGAGTAAAATTTGAATTTAAATAGTATTTTATGTGTTTTTAAATAAAAATACTAAAGTATGTTGCGCTTTACAGCTGCCCAAAACTAAACTGAGTGGGCGCGTTGAATAAACGTTTCGTGCCCTCATATAACGGAAAAAACAACAAACAATAAATAAGTTACCTGTTCCAAGAAAAGTACATTAATCTAACTGAGTTACACTAGTACTATTAGTTAACTCAACTTGATTTTAATAAAATTAATTAATAAATCAGAACACGTTAACTAGTATTTTTTCATTTAAATGTTCCCTTTTTTAATTAAGTCTGTGTATATGCTGATATTTTTTACATTGATTGTAATTAATGTATTGGGTTTCCTTAAAATGCTACTTAATATTTCCACATTCATTGAAATCTATATTATTAAGTTGTCCTTACTCAAAATATCAGTTAGTTCAATAAACTTGCAAAAAGTAGTTTTAACAGTGTGGGTTTCAGATCCCGAGAGATGGAAGAACACATTTTTGTTGAACAGGTGTAAACAGGTCTGTTTGGACAGATGCAACTGAAATGGTGAAATATTAGAAAACATGATATAATAAGAAATATAGTATTAAAAAATGCAATAAAATGCAGCTCTGACAAACCAAAATAAATAAAATATTTTGCTATCTTATCACACAGATTTTGATTTGCACACCTAATGCATTTGGTCAAATATAAATCTTGAGGGAAGTAATTCAGGAACCACTGAATTCTGACTGCTGCTGCTCGGATAAAAAATCATGATGATACAAGAAGTTTGAGGACAGACGTAACTGCTTAAAACTTTCGAAACCAATTAGGAGAAAATGGCTACAGACAATTGTTCTGGAGGTTTGGTTTAAACCTACTGAGATCTTAGATTGGAAGTGTATTAAGTTTACTGCGAGTATCAAATTCACCTCCTATCTCACTGTTTTAATAAATAGACCTGTTGTCTTGTATAATCTGTGAATGAATTACTCGACTAAAAGACAAATCCAATTACAACCTCTATTTATTGCTAATGCCACTGTGGTGATAAGTGGCGCCTTGTCAGTTTCTATTTACAATCAGCTATGTTAGAGAAGATTTAATGTTGATTGTAAATACTAGAGTGAACAAACTTTTGTGTTCATGCTAGAAATCATTGCCAACATTCTCTTCTCAATTTACAGTACCCTATTTAGACCAAAGCTGTTTTGATCTTATGATTTTGGTCATGA
Source organism: Misgurnus anguillicaudatus (assembly GCF_027580225.2). Classification (NCBI taxonomy): domain Eukaryota; kingdom Metazoa; phylum Chordata; class Actinopteri; order Cypriniformes; family Cobitidae; genus Misgurnus; species Misgurnus anguillicaudatus. Next base: position 27,441,470 of record NC_073350.2, on the reverse strand, counting down.
AATAATTAGGGCTGCAACTAACGGTTATTTTCATAATAGTAAAACTCTGTAGTAGTGTGTGGCTTTTGCACTTTTAAAAGTACATGTCTACACGTAATTTAGTGCCTTATTTAGCTATAATACATGAAAAAATTTAATTAAAGGTCATGTTCTTTTTGATCCTATTTTATAATAGCATAAATAATACCTGTAAAATGATAAAGCTCAAAGTTCACTGCCAGACGATAAATTTGCCTTTTAAAGCCTACAGCGAACGGCCGGTTTGGAGTACAGCCCTCTACTTTCTGCTTTAATGACGTCACAAGAACAGTTTTTTGACTGAACTCCGCCCACAGGAATACGTCAGTCGCCCGCTAAGCTAACGGCAAGCTTAGCTGCTATCGAAAAAATAGTTAACTCAAAAATAGCTGTGTAAAAATGTTGTGTCAACTAATATACAGTAACTTACTTTTTAAAAATGTAACCAACTTTTCTCTCACGGTGTAAAGAATGAGCAATTGAAGGTCTGCTTTCATTGCATTGATTTAGTCAGATTCGTCTCGTCAGGGGTGATTGAGATATTGAAGTAATTGCACAGTTAGGTATTTGTTCCTATGAATTGATACAGAGGATGGGGTTGATTTTTGATTGAATAGACAATGGAGCTCAGTGTGTTTACCCGCCGGCTCACGTTCACATAAAATAAAAACACAACACAAACGGCAAATATAGCTGCTCGGCGAACTCAAACACGCGTACACAGATTCACAAATAACAAAAGAACAGGCAGAGGCTATGTGACATGTTTTATTCATTTGCCAAATCGTCTCTGGCTTACCACTGCAGAGGCCTCAGAAGTATCAGATTTCAATAAATGAGAACAACAAAACAGGAAAAAACAGTAGAGGTAGAAAAAAGTTGGGAAGATAAACTAAAGGCAAGCGCAGAAGAGGCTCTCTTCAATTCGTCCGACTACACCATTATCACAAAACAGCACCCTGTATGTCTCAACCCGCTGAGACTGTGAACATGACACCCTCCTTTCCTAATCTCCACGTCTCCATCTCTCTTACTCACGCACTCTATATTTAGTTTTGCCTTCATTTTTCATTCGCTTTCATACGTGGATCCATCATTTTCTAGTTTCGATCTCGCATCAGCTCATTTTCACACTTTCCTTTTCTTTACCTTTATGCATCCAGCACTGAATATTAATATTAATACTTGAATATGAATGTTTTTCATCTTTTTGTGATTGTGGTTCTAAACCTGTACGATTTATTGAACACAAAAGAAGATTTTTTGATAAACAATGGTAAGCACACAGTAGGAAATACAAATACAATGAAAGTCCATCCATTAAATGTGGTTATCATAATTTATCAAGATATCTTTTTAACAAAATAACAAAGAGGCATAGGGGAGAGTAAATGAGTAAGATTTTTGGATAAACTATCCGTTTAAGGGTTTGGATTAGGACTGAATTTTTGCAACTTTATCATACTTGGGCTTTCAAAAAACCTACAGGTTGCTGTTACAGACAGAAAGATTTCTGACTCATTTTTTATTTTTCCTGTTTGTCTCTTTAATCCCAAACGTACACGGAGACATGCAATTTTGTTAACTTAAGAATTGCAATTGAGCAAGATGCAATTTAAACAGCAATAAAGGTAATTCATACTGCAGCGTTATAAAGCTAGCAATAAATAGAGGCAGTAATGTATGTCTTTGTGTTGATATGAGACAATAATGCTCGACCGGCACTCTTTAGAGTGCTCATTATTCACAAGTGTTTAGCTCTCTTGAGTAAGAAAATCACAGAGATGCTCATTTTGAATGGATCCCGTCCAAGAGAGGAGGAGGATAAGTCAAAATAGAAAAGACCAGATTGTTTTTGTTAAAATGGCTGGTATCCAATACAAAATGAGCAAGAATCTTAAAAACAGTGTGTGATCAATCTTTAACCATTTCAGTACCACTGAAAGATAAAATATGCAATAATTTTTTTTATTAGTGCACACAAGGTCAACCTGTTTACATAATACTGCCACGTCCATGAATTTACAATCTTTTTGTCAGTTATAATGTAAGATGTTTCATTCACATTCTGCTCAGCCTTATGTGGCTTTTAAGCTTCAATAGCTTTGTACCCTTCAGATCTCTTTAATACTCTGTGTACAGGGTCAGTGTAGCTGAATTAAAGGGCCAGCTGTCTTTGGTTAGGGTTTGTTGAGCAATCATTACCATATCTTGTTAACCTGGTCATTTGCCTCTCAGGTGAAAGCCTTGTTGGAGAATGAAAGCCGTAAATCTGAAATGAATTCTCACGGGGACGTGCAAGGCATGCTGGGATAGCGTAACCTTGACGATGAAAGGCTATGCGTAAAAAATGTTCCAATCATTTTTGATGGTTTTAAAAAACAGTATGTTGAAGCCTAGGTATTATGTGTCGTAAATATTAAAAAAGTTCCAGTGGAAATATTTTTCATCTTTTAAAGGAAAGAAAGAAAAGATGACCTTAAATGAACCGAGGAGTTCATTTCACAACAAAAGCTAACCTTCCTTACGAGGCAAACCGAGAGTTTGTCGCAGCCTGGCTGTGTAGGAAAAAACCTGATTATTAAAAAAAGTTCAACTTTGACAGTTTGGTTTAAAAGTGCTTTGAACAGGGATTTTAAGCACTATTCATTTAATAAAATGATAAATTACTATACTAAAAGTAGGCTAATATACTGCAAATGCTTCTTATATGGAAAGAAATATTCCTTTTTGGGGTCAGAAAAAGGCAGATTGTATTCGGTCACCTGTATTTTCTTCCTGAGCTATGACATTGGAAAAACATTTTCAAGCCAAGAAGTTGTGTGCTGATTCAGAAATTGACTGTGCATTAGAAATATGAGTAATATTAACTGAAGTTAAAGGTGTGACAGCTGGTACAGTTCTCCCCTGTGAGCATGCGTGTCATTGATTTAAAACTTTGCCCTCTAATTTTAACTTCCTCTTTGTCAGAGGAGAAGTGATATGGTGGGCTTGGCTGTGCGTTTACATACTGTAAATATTAACTGTACCCTGGTTCAAGCCAGTGTTTGATCAAAAAGGGTTGAATTTAACTAGGGCTGTCAAAAGATTAATTGCGATTAATCGCATACAATTTTTTTGCGAGGATTTCTAAGTGGAAAGAAATCAGAACATTTAAGTATACAAGTTGAGTCATAATAAATAAAATGAAATGACACATCGAATAAGTATTGAACACACTTTATTTAATACTTTGTAGAAAAGCCTTTGTTAGTGATTACTTTGTTAACTTCTATGTGCCTCTTGTATGGAGAGACCAGTCATCTGCATTGCTCAGGAGTGATTCTGGACCATTCTTCCACAAAAATGGTCTTTAAATCTTGATGTTCCTTTGGGCCTCTTTTATGAACTTTGATCTTCAGTTTTCTCCATAGATTTTCTATGGGATTTAGGTCAGGTGATTGCTATATAAATTGATACATTTGATTTTATAAATAAAAATATACCTAAATAACATTTTTCTTAACTTCATACATGAATGTGTTTATTTATATATACATAATATATAAACATAGTACACACAAACATATATTATGCAAAAACTTTTATTTTGTATGTGATTAATCGCGATTAATCTTTTGACAACCCTTATTTAAACCTATGATGTGTTGTTTTAACCCACACTGTAAAAAGTAAAGGTTGGATCAACTGAAGAAATAACTTCAGGCGATAACCCCCCTTATCTCTTTAACATTTATTTTTAAGCTGACATTTTTCATGCGGTCTAAATAGTGAAAGTACAGTTAGAAATCTTCCCTTAAATATTTCCAAATCCATTGCGAGATCCCTCAGGGCTGAAGGAAATAAATAAAAAATAAACACAAAATGGTTTAATTGGACAAAATTGTAAAGTTATGTTCTGAAAACGGTATCATGGTAACAGTTATGAATTCATCTTGTGTGTTTTGGATCCTTCCAGTGCAATTTATCATATCTCTTACAACTTATTCACATTTATAGTTTAATGTCAAGAGTTTCATCTAACCAATATGGCAGATGAAGTGTTTTGCCACATGACACAGAAATCATCATTAACCATAAATAATATAAAACTGTATTGTTTTATTCGAGCATCCAGTGTCGTTGTGTTCAAACTCTGCAACTTCTTTTTGCTGTTTGATTCATTTATTTCTTGGTTGTCTTGTGACTTGATCTCATCGCTTTTTCGGCTAATATATGAGGCAAACAGAACATGACAAAATCATCATCGCTGTGCTACAGGCCTACATGATCAAACTTTCCGAGGTCAATTGAGTTCATGTGTCACGAAAACAGGCCAGGCGGTCGACTGACAGGTGGCGGTGTTTGATGATGTAATTTCCTGCACCTGTCACTCTCTTGCAGAAAGGCGCCGCTTCTACATTTCATTATGATGGCTCGCTTCCTTCGGTTTGCGAAGGTCAGGGAGTTTGGGTAATAAGTTTGTGTGAAGCATCTTAAATGAAGTGCTTTAAATTCGAGTTTGACGCCGAACCTTGGTAATTCAATTTGTCCGCAGTCCAAACTAGGGCTAGTTTACTTCCAATTCTGCAAATACTTCATCTAACCTTGTACATTTTTCTATAACTAATGAGCCGTGTGCAGAAAAGTAGAAACAGTGCAGAAGACAGCATCCTGTGTTGCACGGAGAGATTTATCAGAGGGCATTTAAAGCACAGAAAGTAAATGATCCAACAAAATACATTAACCTTATTTACTAGATAGAGAGGCTTATTAGATCGCTCAGCACAATGAGCTCGGCTTGGTGTCTCTGTCATTTCCAGCACATTAGGAAACGCACAAATCAGGCATTTGCTAAAGTTTATTACATTATTTAGCCGACGGAATGACCTTGATGTTTCCTTGGAACATTTAACCAACCCCAAGGTAGACATTATAGTGATGAATACACAGGAACACTGACAGCAGCCAAATCTTGTCTATTTACAGAGCCCGAGAAAGATACTCTCTCTCTCTTTCTCTCTCTTATTTTGTTTCTCATTTGGACCTCATGTTGTGATCTCTTCACTCATTTGTCATTACACTCTGCTCATCCTCTGTCTGCTCAGCAGTGAGTGTCGAAACTCGGCAAGGATGCTTATTCTCTCCATCCCTGTTTCATCTCTCTCTTTTTCACACTCGCACAGTCCCTCACTCCATCCACACCCCCTCCCATTCCCTGGGACATCATGGTAATGTTTAATGCCTTCAGTCAGAGACTGAGTGTTTATTAGTCTCCAGCTGGTGGTCTGAGTGCTTGCTCATAAAGCTGTAGATGATAATTAAAACTCCGGGAAGGAGTTTGCTTACGCCTCGGTAAAATCTCGACCAGTGTCTCAACGTCTGCACTGTTGCTTTAAGGAGCGTGTTTGTAAATTTGTAACAGGAGTAAAGTAAACAAGGGTGTTATTAGAGTTATAGAGTTGTAAAGTTGTGGATCTAAGCCACCCCCATAACATTTATCGCCACCTTTTAACCAAGTTCCCGACTAAAGCCGCGGTCACACAAGACTTTGAGCATGCAGGTATTTATAGGACGTTGCTTCTGAGAGTGGGTGGGGAGCGGTTCGTGATCTTTAGTTTCGCTTTTCTGTAGAGAGAAAGGTCACACGGTGACATACGGGTTTTGTACTGGTCATAACGCTTCAACTGATACAAATTCTCAGGTCAAAGTTTACCAGACTTGAACTTTGTTATGTAGCGACCTGTGAAATATCGTCGCATGAGCTTGTGTTTCTGGTCTGAGGCATTCTTATGCGTATGAATGGAAGTCAATGGAATGAAAAGTCTAGTGCGACCACAGCTTTACAGTAGGTCCTTATATGGACCAAACTTAGCATTTCTTTTCACTGCGTCCTTTTTCAACGTACGGACACTGTTTTTACGGAGACTGATGCAACGGAAAGTTGTGTTATTGTCACGCGAAATTCAGCTTTATTTTGTGCCTTGAGCACGGCTGTCTTTTTCAAATTTCTATAATAGTTTTTCGTGTCCGTGGCATGACTTTCTTTTTTGTTTCATTTTATGTATTGTTTTCTCGTTGTTTTTCATATTTTCTTACCATTGTCGCTTGGGGTTGGGGTTAGAATTCTTTCTGTTTCATTTTTAGACATCCTAACCCAAACCCGAACTCTAACCCCAACAGGCGAGAATAGTTTTAAAAGCGGAAGAAAAACATGTAGAAACCAATACATAAAGTACATCCTAACCCAAACCCCAACCCAAAGCGACAATGATTTAAAAATAGGGGAAAAAATTAGAAAACAATACACAATGAACACAAATAAATTTATTAAATTTTGTGTGACTATAACACGACTTTCTGTAAGATCCTGTTGTTATTTGGACACTTTAATTTTAACTTTTAAACTTTTAAATTTAACTTTGTGTCATGCAAATTTTTCGCTTAGTTGAATATTTTCAACTTGCGTGTTTGAAGTGAATTGCGCGTGTTTTGCAGCAACCGCACCGCCCAATTCGCTTCATTCGCATCACCACGTGCGAGGACGCATCTGATCGCATCTTTGCATTGACTTTGTATGTAATCTACAAATCTTGTATGTAGTCTACAAGTCTTTTGCATTAGGTAACAGCATGGGGTACGTTTCCCGAACAACGACGAACCTCGCTGCTGAACCAACATAGTACGATGCAAAGTTGGAAATACGTCACAACTTGTCGATTCTTGTCACGACTGTTTCCCGAAAGCATAGTAACTTTGTCGTACATTCGTCTTTGAACCATGTTGGTTCAACAACATAGTTGATGATGTCATGTGGGAGGTTAAGTACTAATTAATCTGTGCAAATTGATTTAATGTCCGATTATTGCTGTAAATAACATACATTACATCAGAAGACTGATTTTGTTACCGTGATTTAGTTACCTGTTGTTTATTTTAAAGAAATTTAATTCATGCTCAAGTTCCCTCTTCCGTCTTAAAACCAGGGTCCCTCCAGGGTCTTAAAACTACAGTCCTGCGCACATGCGCAGTTCTTAAAAACAGCGCTTTTATTATGTTTACAAACTAAAAGACATACAATGGAATTTGCATATATTTAGAATGATGGATATAGAATTTGTGATATTAGTTTGTGTTGGGTATAAAACATAATTTTATATTGAATGAAATACATTTTATGTTATTATATTATATAGTCCAAGTGTCCACTACATATAACATATGAATACAATATTTAAAAAAAAATGTTTTTTAATATTTGTTTCTTATGCTCTAAACAATGTGATGACATGAAAAAAACTAAATTCAAAAAAACTTAAGGGGAAATAGTCTGTAATGACAGACACTTAAGGGCATGTTCATGTAACCCTCATAAAAATTTATAAAAATGTTTGTGCAGAACTTTGTGTGCTTGAAGGTGGTCTCGCCTAGGGTGTAATTTCCAGCCTAATCTCACGAGAATTCGTACATATTTTATGACTTGGCTAATTTGTATGTATTCATACGAAGTACATCGTGCAAAAACGTACGTTTCTCATGAAAAAAAAACACAAAACGAAACCAAACCCCTAACCCTGCACCTAACCCCAATGTCACAAGGGTCAAGGCAATTTATACAAAAACATGTGGTCATATGAATAGATAGCGTTGGTAATTACATGTTGAACCGCCACTGGTCACATTATGTATGTTTATCACACATTGCATGGCAGTCATATTCAATTAAAACATTAGCTTATTCTCTCAAAAGGTCAAATTGGTATTGACATCTGTTTCCAGTATCAGTGTTTTGCATATTGAATACCCCTACACGAAATATCTCCAGCTATTAACAGTTTCTCTTGAGAGTTCAGAAGCAGACTTTTATTTAAAAAAGATTCACATCGATTAATTTCGAGGGATCGAATAAAACCTCCAAATCCACAAAACCTCATTTACCCTCTTCATCATCTCAGGGATGGTTTGTGTTTGCCACCATCGCTTGAACTAATGCTGGGATGCAGAATGAGTTTCTGACCTATGTCACCTTGTGAAAGGGAGCACGGCCACCCTTTTACCTTCACACAGACTGCAGTGCACACCTTCCCCTGATCAATACGCAATCACCCGTTCTGTTCCTCGGCTACCCGGCCATCAAAACTGTTTACAAAGCTAACAATTACTTTCTGAGATAGCGCTCTAAATTACTGCCACTAACCACTGTGCTACTTCCAATGTGGATGAGGATTAAGGTAAACGTGACTTGCATGGAAAATTAAAAGTGCATTTATTATTCTGCCTTTTCCACATTGATTATTTGTTTTAAATATAATACTTGATCAATGCAATTCAAATGTATGGGGATTGAATCGTTTCAGCATTCATTGTAACTGCATGGGAAATGGCAACTGGCTGTCTTTATTTTCCCTGCTTTTTTCAAGGGTTTAAAACTAAATTTGGGCTACTTAATACCTGAACTTCACTTTTGAGTGAATTATACCATTTAATTACCATGAGAACCAATGAAAAGTGAAGTTATTGACACACTCGGATCTGCCTGTTTAGCCTACTTTTCGGTTTCTCTAGTCTTCAAATATTAACTATTTTTACAAACCCTTTGATGTTAAGAAGCAAAGCTTTTGTCTGTCTTCATCCATAAGCGATGTCGTTTTTTTGATAGGTGCACTCAATGATCAAAACTTTGCTTAAATTTTTTATCTGTATACTTTAAGGTATGTTAGCAAGTAAGATATCTAAAAAAAAGAAAGCACTCTGTAAAGAACATAATGTTGATAATAAGACCAGTTTAATACAGACCTTTTATTAAATCACTACCGACTACCAATTTATTAACTTCTATTTCATCCCATTAACTGTGTTTGTGATCATGCGGCTTAGCGCAGATCGAACGGCATCAAACTGCCATGAGATCAGACTGCCTCATAGTGTTTAAAATGGCTCTCAGAGTGATATAATGTCATACGCCGAGCGATCTGCGCAGTGAAGTCGAACACACCAGCTGGTCAGGTCACATGGTTTATCAAGAAACAAACTTTAATAATTTAATAAATTTAAACGAAACGTGAGGTAAACATATCAATCCACACAATTTAGGGCTTAAAGCCCGCACGGACGTTGTTTTTATAAAGCAATCTGATGCAGTGGCGGCCAGTGACTTCTCTTCCGAAGGGCGCAAGTTCAAAATATGTGTTCGGAGTGTCATGTGAACCATGTGCATCATTCCTCTTGTCAAAATACGAGTCTGCACACACGTCGAAAGGGTTTATGATAAAAGAGACGCTTGTGTTCACAAAATACTCGCAAGACACTAACTATGGAAGTAAAACTGTGCCGTTGGATTTTGAATTACAATTTTTAGTAGGCTACTAGATTTTTTAACATCGAATTTTTAACACTGAATTTTATTTCGCATCTAAATCAGACTTTGAATTTTAAAAGCTATCCAATTTCTAGCCTATGACATTTTTTTCAATGTTTTAAAAAAATTCAGTGCTAAAAATTTGAATTCAAAATCCAAACAGTTTTACTTCCATAGCAAATGTTTATTTCACTTTTTGTATTTGTTATTGGATAAAATTTAAGATATGGATGTTTTCTTTGTTCATGTTTGTTTGTGATTTTATTTAGCAAAAATTACAGGACAGACAGCTCAATATGCAGTTAATAAAATATTTATATTAAATAAACAGATTTCGAGTCAGACAAAGTGTTCATGTGCTGCAACATTTTTTTTACTTTAAACAATTTGTTAAATATGTTGTGTGTAAATGGTCTTTTCTGATATATCTTTAAGGGATGACCATGAAGTTTGAGGGGAGGTCTTATTGGACCCTTTACAATGAATTGACCTTTTGCATTTGTCCTGCACATTTCTGCTGGCTTTACTGTCTGGTTTTAAGCAAGGTTTTATCACTACTGACTCACTACAATAAATGAAGGAAATGTCTAAAAAGACTTGAGTAGCAATACCCCACACTAATAATGGATGACATCCATGCTTAATAATCTCAAATGAGGCAGCATATGCAAATGTATTTTTCATGGTTAATTGCCCATTAATATCCATTAGTTTGGTTGCTGATACAATGCATAGTGTGTTGTGTATGCTCTTAGTAGATTACCCTACAGACCAACTTATACATTTAAATGAGTCTACAAAGAGATAACCATTACATATCGTGCTCCAGTTACTGTTAATAATGTGACGTGGGTTTTGTTCATGTGCATTGGATATCCTAAAAAGCATGTGAGCGTTATGTTTTTTTTTTTTTTTTGCAACATCTATCAGTTGCGAAGCTCTGAAGGGTTGTGTTTTTGAAATCATACTTCAAAGTCCATGTTCTTTGAAAGATTTTCTTTTATAGACTTTCAGGGATCAACTGAGCAGTGCGGGTAAATTTCCTGTTATTAGATGAGTGTGGCTTAAAGCCCATCAGTTGGTAAAAGAAAGGTAATGTGTTTGAGAAGGAAATGACAAATAAACAACTTTTTTGTCCACCGTCAGCGCTAAAACCACGCCCACTCACAGGAGCGCTGCAGTTTATCTTAACTTTCAAATACCGCTACAACTGAATGGATGCATGCAATTGTGTTAGGGGCGGGGCCATGCACAGTGGCTCAAGTGCGTCATCGAGCCACCGCTTTAGCGTAAAAAAACCTGAAACTATTTAGTGATCTAACGCTGCAATTCAGTACTATAGTTTACAGTCTTTGTGGTGTGTTTCAGCAATACAACTCTAACATTTATAACGTGTTTAGAAACTATTTTCAAGATTGATATTTTCAGGCAAGGTGTGAATGTAAACTAGAGAAATCAGAAAGTGAAATAATTAAATCAGATGAGGTGAAAGGAAAAAACATTTCAGTAATAACATCCGATAGGTCAGGGTTAGCTGGTCAAATCAATTTGCAAGAATTGCACAGACTTTGCTGCTCAACATCAGTTTTCTTTTCTGTTTGTGTGGACTGAATGATTCATCATCCGAAGCAAAGTTTTCCAAATCCAAATGCATTCCTGGACACTTTTCCAACTCTCATGCTTTGTTGAGATACTATTTCTTACATTTTATGTAAGAAATAGATCCATATGATGAACATGTAAAATATTAATCAGTGTTGGGAAAAGTTACTTTTAAAAGTAGGCTAATGCATTACAATATTAAGTTACTCCCCAAAAAAAGTAAATAATTGTGTTTTTATGGAAAGTAATACTTAAGTTACTTTTAAGTTACCTTTGCATTACTGTTTCTTACTTGTATGAGGCTTGATCTTTTTCAGGCCTTGTGTTTTCTTTTGATAATGGTGTCTCAGGGTGTTTTTAGGCCTGAGCCTTTGTTTCAGATCCTGGTGTGCGTTTTCTCCCTTGGTTCGGTTCATTTAGGCATATGTGAACATGGCAATCGCGCTCGGATCTGCACCAAAACATCCAATACGAGACCACCTGAATAAGGTGGTCCTGGCCCGATTGCAAACGAACTCTGTAGTGGGTCGGTATAAGTGTGAAAGCAATCCGACCCAACAGACTAATGAACAGGCTATCTTGTTGCGTTTTTAACCTGAACATACCTGATAGCTCTTTGGTGACGAGTTCTGGTGCACGTCAGCGCCGTTCAAACCAAAGCGCACCTGTTCCTTAAAAATGTCTTCTAATTTCTCTTTTCCGCAATAGGTACATGGTAAGAATGTTGTCCAACCTAAGTTTTGATTCCTACCTACAATAATGAAGTAATATAACCGCAGTTACTAAAAAGCCACACAATAATCCTGCAAAGCTGCTGTCTGTCAATCCTGTCGGACAACTTTGAGCGGAATCACAGAAAATAAACAGATGCAATCTGACCAATTAAATGAGAGTTTACTCGCACGTGAGTTGTATTAATGAAGTCTGGTTCGTTTGGAAATATTGCCCTGTGACGCGAACCGAACCAACATGAAATTGCAACATTGTTGCAATTTAACCCCTGGTTTCAGAACAAACCAATCAATCTACAGGTCTGAAAACACTCTCAGACTCCTAACACAATGTGGGGTTTTGCTCCCCCTCTTAACTTTTTTGGTCGAAAATTGTAGCTCAGGTTTGTGTACATCTCTTCTCTACAGACAGCGTATACTCCATTTAACCAAGATAACTTTGAAAGTTTAGGTTTTAAGCCCTGAGGCAAGTACACCCTCAAGCAGCTGTACTCGGTGTCTGATGCCTTTTCCCTCGTTCAATCGAGGAAGCAATGACATTCCCTAGACCAAATTCACGAGCAGAAAACAAAGGCTTGATCATGTCCAACGGCAAAATAAAGTAAACAAGCCAAAACCAGAAGACCAGATGGAAAGGAAAGAACAGAGAGTTGTATTTATTCATATCTTTTCACTCCATTGATGGCAAAAAGCCTAATCACTTTATGGCAGAAAATATGAGAGAGTTAAAACTTGTGTGCATGTGTGTAGTTTCAAACTACAGATTTGGAGAATTTAGGAACCAAATTTTACCTAGAGCAAGAACGAGAGCTTGTTTGTGTGTCGGACGATCGGCGGGTTTGTAAATGTGTGTGTGCGCTCCTGTCATATGTTTAGCGATGTATTAGGTTTATTCGCCCAATAGCGTCGGGTTTATTCAGTAAGGAGCCCACCGGTGCTTCAGGCCCCTGCGTTCCTCTGTAAATCATCTTTTATTTCTCCAGCTGCCCCTACAGTGAGCTTCAGCTATTTACCGCCTTGTTCTGTCGACACGTCCAATCTCAGCAGCAAAGCAAATAATGTAAAAAAAGGGGATATGGAGAGCGATTTTGAAGCTAAAAACGTGGGGGTTGTTTTTTATGAGATTTTGTATAAATCTAATTCATACATAGCAGAGGTAATGGAAGGTAGAGAAGACACCTGCTCGGATTCAGAGCTGTCATCTCCCCATCTCCCTGAACAGATTGAATGATAGCATGGAAATGTTTGCTGCAATTTTCTTTTCCCGTGCCCCCTTCCTTCTCTCTTATCTGTCTCTCTCCCACTCGTCTTACCCCTGCGCCCGCTCCCCCTCTCTTTTGATAACAGTTCAGTGTGACTTGTACCATTTATCAAAACGCCTTGCAGAGCTGCGGAAACTCAATAAATTATTCTGACAAATTATGGCATCTGTGGAAATGCGTCTCTGCTGTTTTCTGGCTTTGTGAAAACCGTTGGTCAATATCTGAAAGCCTGTGAGTTTTTAGCTGAATTATCTGTTCAAATGGTGAAGAGTAACTAAATAACCAAGTAGTGATGCTACTAGGCTTAACCTAACCACACTCTTTAGTAGTTTTTTTGGTTAGAAATAAATGTTCTAACATCATAAAGATCAGATAACCAAGTTCATGTACTTTATTAATATGCTCACAATCATTATTAAATTGAAACCATACCTGTCAACGTCACATTTTTGCCGGGATTCTCCTGTATTTTACCATTCTTTCCGCCATCATCCCATTTAAGTAATTTCCTGTATTTCTCCCATATTTTTAGTCCACTGGCCGAATTTGATGTTTGCTACATTTACCTCCGGTAAAGCAGGAGGCAGTATATCTGTAACATCACTCACCCGCTAAGAAAAAACGAAGAAGCTTCCCAACGATGGGAGGAGAATGACGATGGATGTACTGGTTACATGTGTGGCCTGGTGTGCATTTTTTTTTTATTTTGCGTGTAGGGATACTTGTGCTTTAATACTTAACTCTGAGTATACACATACACTGACCTATGTGTATAACAAGTCACTTGCAGATGCAAGAGAGTCAAGCAAACAATATTACAAGGTATATGCTGCAAAATTGACTTTCTTACTTAGTATTTTTGTCTTGTTGTTAGTACAAATATCTAAAAATTATTAAATCAAGACGCATTTCTTGATTAGCAAAATGACCTAAGAAAATAAGTCTAGTTTTTAGACCAAAAATGTACAATTTAAGTGAATTTGTGATTAACCACAAGCAAAAAAATCTGCCAATAGACCCCTTCACGGTGCACTTCACAGGCGGTTTCCATTGCGCATGTCGGGATCAGAAAAGCCATTAGAGCAGATTGAGTTGCGAATTATTCGGTATCGTCAAAAATGCCTACTTACGTTGTGGGCTGTGAAAATAGCACCAGGTCTGCCGTTAAGTTTTCGCGATTCATGCAGAATCTCAAAAACAAAAAATACAACATCTGCGGCTGCAAGCAATTAACGTGCAGACTGGGACAATGCAAATATCAAAGAGGCTTGTGTTTGTAGTGCTCACTTTATTTGAGGTAAGTCATCATTTTCAGCCCTGTTAGATTAAATTAGAAAGCCTAAATGGTATGAACAGTTTGACCCCATGTTGCGTGCACATGGGGTATGAACATTTTACAATAGTTTTTCTTGAATAAAGTGTTTAAGAAAAAAAAAACTACATTTATTTCAATATATTTTTTTCTTAACCCATTGGCAGTTTTTTATCTTTTCAATTTTATCTTTGATTAAGAATTGAGAATATGAACAGCTAATTTAATGGTTCTTGTCTCGTCACACGGACAATAACACATTACTTACACATAAATCATGTAAATGTTTGCATCCCTTTATACTTTTTTTAGACATTTACATAAAAAATTTATGATTAAAAGAGTTAAAAAATTTAAGTTTAGGTACTTATCTTACATCCTGCCTTGCAATCTGTGTCCATTATGATTAACGCAGTGCCACTCACTCGCTCCTGTAAACGGTAACCCCGCCTATTGATTTATTTGATAGTCAACCACTCGGCTCACATTTAAAGGATAGCTCGTCTTCTGTTATGTGGTTGGCCAATAGCACTCGCCTTTTTTGATTTGATTGGCTCTCTCATTCATTTTTGAAAGTATGTGTTCGACTTCATGATGCATTGCAAGAACTGACAAACAATGACGTCAAAATAATGCGAGAGCTCTTGCAGTACTTTGATCTGCTTGTCGGTTCTTGATGCACTGCATAAATAAACTGTGCATCAGAACGTAACGCGAAGGTTAAGATACAATGATTTAAATCTCTTTTAACAATTCAGAGTGCAAAAAAAGTACAGTAAAACATATTGTTTATCTCTACAGTATCTAACATTCGTTCATACACAATGATAGCTTTACTTACTTGGATCGGTCTTTGAAGTGAAGTCAGATAAACTCCTATTACCATGAAAATCGTGCCAAAACAAGTTTAAATATTAAACAATGCACGGTGCTTCTCAAAGCAATGTTATCAAAACTTTAAAATTCAGAAAGAAAAACGTCTGGAAGTTTAGGGACACTTAAACAAAATTATCTTGACAATGATCTGAAGGAATATGTTTGTGTCTGAAATTAGTTATGTCGACAAAAATTATTGTCCAAATATATTAGCTTCTTTTAATACAAAACTAACATTTTATTTAATAAAGGTTTTATTTAATAAAAGATTTTATTCAGAAAATAATTACTTTGAATAATGAAGAAACAGCAGCCACCGAGCCCAAAAAGGAAGGAAACACTGTTTATAACATCAAGAAGCTGCTAAATAAAATGGGTACATTTCTTCACACTTTAAGGGTGACAACAATGAATATGGTAAAATATACGTTTTTGAGTTATTTTGGAGTGTTTTTAGTCACAACATAACTTATGGTCTGTGAAGATTTAGAAAGCCTAAAAATCCTTCAATTCTTATAATAATTTATTGTTAATCAGAGTATTTTAGATGTGGCTTAGTAGACTGATCTGGGCCACATACCTCTTACCCACAACTGGCCCATCATTGCCACACCTGGCCCATACTTGGCTGACACATTGCATGCCAGTGCCGGCAGCACGCCAGCAGTGCTATCATGATGCCACATTCGGCCCGAGAAAAGAAAAAATATTTGTTATCGCACGTTGCGTGTCGACATATGCCTACAGACATTTTGCCACTTTTCTATCCTTAATTTCTGAATTGCCTGTAAAATGACGCAAATTTTTACTGCCCTAATGTCTAATCATTTGTACATTTGTCCCTGTGTTGCATTTTGCATCTTTCTTACAGAAAAATATTTTGCTGTTCATTGACTGTTCTTGTGGATCTTAATTTTAAAGTGTTGTATAGTTAGTTTAGTATTGAGTGTATATTAGAACATTGGTTCTCAAACTGGGGGCCGTTGCCCTCTAGGGGGCCCTGAGATGGCGCCAGGAGGGTCCCAGATTAATGTAATTTTATAAGATACATTAATTTATCATAAATTATGTCATTTAACATCAGGAAAATAAGGCCAACAACACTACATTGTATAATTTAATGTTTTGATTAATTAAAATTTTAAGTTTTTGAATGTTTTATGTCAATATTTTTTTTAAAGGCCATGAAGGGATGCACCTTACACAAAGGGGAGCACACGTCGAAAAAAGTTTGAGAACGTCTCGGTTACGGATGTAACCCTCGTTCCCTGAAGGAGGGAACGGAGACGTCACGTCGTGACCGACGAATTGGGAATTGGGAACTCGCTTAGAGAGACCAATCTGCTTCGAATACTACAAAAAACGCCAATGAACTTGGCATTGAGATATTTGCATAATGCTGGCGCCGCCCCGCCAGGTGCGTATATAAGGCGCACGTGCAAATAAGGAAATCAGCTTCTGTTCGCTGCGAAAGCCGGAAGGTGACCGGCCTAAACAGCAGGTGGCAGCACCTGTGGCGACGGGACGTGACGTCTCCGTTCCCTCCTTCAGGGAACGAGGGTTACATCCGTAACCGAGACGTTCCCTTTCAGTCGGTCACTACGACGTCACGTCGTGACCGACGAATTGGGAATCCCTACCAAAACGCCACTAGGGGCTGACCTCTTCCAGTGTCTGCGTAAAGCCCTCCAGTTTCCACTTAAGGATAAGGAGAATTAGGTTTTAAGGCAGAAGGCCGGGCACTAGATGTTCCTTTAACCCCACAGTAGTGCCAGCAACTGGGAAGCGCCCTACCAGAGCGGAATAGGAACGCTGCGGAAGCCACCGCCCCGTTAAGGGCTATTGGTGGGCGAAAGTCAACCGTAGTTGAGGTCAAATGACAGCCGTGGCTGTGTAAGCAAAGCAGTGCTCTGCTAAGGGAAACGTGGGCTAGTAGGATTAACCCCACGGAATAATACTCACAAAGGAACCCGTTGGGACGCAATGTGGAGCCCTGGCCAAACACGTAGGTTCGTAAGAATACAACTAGTGAAAGGCTGACAGCCAATGCTCCGCAACAAAGGCTGTCAAGGCAGTGGAGGGAGCAAATCAAACCATTACGCATTTTTGCTCTGTTAGCCTTCCATACTGAAACTCAATTTGGAGCCTCAGTTGGAGGCTGCAAGCCGACTTGCGAGTCTGCTCTCCGTGCCCTCCCTGGTGAGGAAAGAACACGAGAGGATACAGGCTCGATACGAACATTGTAAAATCTAATGAACGTATTAGGTGTCGCCCAACCAGCAGCTCTACAGATGTCTGTTAGCGAGGAACCACGAGCTAAAGCCCAAGATGAGGCAACACTCCGTGTGGAATGCGCTCTCAAATTAAAGGGCAAGGAATGCCCTGCAAATTGTAAGCTAGGGCGATAGTATGAACTATCCAATGAGACATCCTCTGCTTAGTGACAGCTTCCCCTTTCTGCTGGCCACCATAACAAACAAAGAGCTGGTCTGAGGTCCTGAAGCTTTGCGTGCGGACCACGTAGAATCGCAGTGCGCGTACGGGGCACAACAAAGCCTCGGTTGGGTTTGCCTGCTCCAAAGGCAACACTTGCAAGCTCACCACCTTATTTCTGAAGGGAGTGGTGGGAACTTTGGGCACGTAGCCTGGTCTGGGTCTTCAGTGAGACAGCAGGACCAAAAACTAAAGGCACGAATCGTCAACAGAGAATGCATGTAAATCTCCTACTCTCTTCATGGAGGCCAATGCTAGCAGGGTCAGAGTTTTCATTGATAAAAACTTAGACTCGCACACTGCAAAGGATAAATCGGAGACCTGAAGGCGTCAGCACCATGGACAGGTCTCAGGAAAAAAGAGGGAGGGCGCGAGGGGTTTAGCCTGCGAGCGCCTCTTTAAAATGTAATACTTAAATCATGCTGGCCAACTGATCTGCCGTAGATAAGTGAGTGATGAGCAGAAATAGCGGCGATATCAATTTTAATGGCGGAGGGACAGCCTACCATCTAACCCATGTTAAAGATATAAAGCATAATGTTAAAGGGCATTCTCTGGGTCCTCGCGTTGCGAAGAGCACCGGGTGACGAGAAGGTTTCATTAAGCGCGTAAGCCCGTCTTGTGGACGGTGCTCGGACCGCGTCGATGGTGTTAGATACCGCTTGCGATAAATCACCTAAACCTTGCGCGCGCTCAACGACCGTACATGGATATCCACAGGTCGGGGCGCAAGTGCCAAATGTACCCCTTCCTAAGAAAGAAAGTCCTTCCTCAGGGGAATCCGCCAGGGAGGGCTGTCGCGAGGAGCATTAACTATGAAAACCAATTCTTGGTCGTCCAGTACGGACGATTAATAAAAGGCTCTCCTCGTCCTGCCTGACTTTGCACAGTGTCTGCGCAATAATGCTCACTGGAAGGAATGCGTATTTACGCACCCCCCGCGGTCAGCTGTGTGCCAACGCATCCACGCCGAGGCTGCCCTCGGTTAGTGAATAAAATAGGCGACAGTGGGTATCGTCCGGCGACGCAAACAAATCTATCTACGCACAACCGAACTTCTTCCAAATTAGCTGGACCGTCTGGGGGTGGAGTCGCCATTCGCCGGGGGCGCAGCTCGGAAGCGCGTACCGCTGTATTGAGCGATCCCGGGATGTAAATGGCACGAAGGGACCTCAGATGCTTCTGACTCCAAAGGAGGAGATGACGAGCGAGATGCGACAGGTGACGAGAGCGCAAAACCGCCTTAACGGTAAATAACGCAACAGTCGCAAAGTTATCGGTGTCGACAAATACATCCTTCCCTCGCATCTCCATAGCGGAGCGTACAAGTCCCAGATATACAGCGCACCGCTCGCGGCAGTTGGGGTGCTATGCACACCCCAGACTGCAGGCCCGTCATACGTGGCTGAACATCCCGTGCTTAGGGCATCGCATGCTACAGAATGCCAGGAGACCCCTCAGAGGCATATCTTGCTATCAGAAATGCTGGGTCTACTACGGGGAAATTTAAATGACACGCAGGTGTAGTGTTTACACAATGTATGCCGGTGCGCCACGCTCTCCTCGAGACTCGATCGTAAAGCCAACGCTGAAGCGGTCTCATATGACGCAGCTCGAACAGTGTCACGGCTGCAGCATGCTGTCATATGTCCAGGAGCTTCTGAAATTGTATCAGAGGGACCGCGTACTTCCCTCGAATTAAACCGAGGCAAGTCAGAACTGACTAGTTGCGCGCTCTTGTAAAACACGCCAATTAGTTGATCGAGTCTAATTCCATACTGAGAAAAAGGATCCTCTGCACGGGGCAAAGTTGCTCTTTCCCAGTCGACCTGATGACTTAAACGAGCGAGATGCCGAAGCATTAACTCTCTGTGTTCGCGCACGTCTGCCAATAACGGGCTATTTATAAGTCAACGTAAATAAAGCAGAATGCGAACAACGCTCTCTCTCTGATACTTTAATGCCGTGACTAACACTTTCATGGAGACACGGAGAGAGAGAGACAGCTCGAATGGTGTACTTAATATTAATATGCCCACCCCACGACGCAGAGCGAAAAAACGGTCTAAGGCGAGGGAAGATGGACACAAAAGTACACGTCTTACAGGTCTAAAGCTGCAACCGATCTGAATATTGAAATACGAGCCTCGGCGTTATCATCCAAAAAGACCACCTCCGTAGAGCCGGGCGTAAATCAAATCGATCGTAACCCACCGCGTATTTCGGGTACTATGAGATAAAGGCTGGAAAACCCTATCATCATATCATCATCTCGGTAAGAGGGACCGGCTCGATAATCCTTCGCCAGCAGGACATCGACTTATGCACGCAGTACATGTGCATCGGATACTTTCACTATAGTGAAACGAAAGCCCGAGAATTTCGGGGTTGTGCCGGTAATTGTATTTCGTAACCGAGGCGGATCGTGCGTAAAACCCAACGAAACGGGCTGGGAACTGAAGCCAAGCACCCAGGCACCGTACGAGGAGAATTAACGACACTACCAAAGTACCCGCGGTGAGGCAGCGAAGCGAGACAGGTGAGACTGCCGGTGCGTCTGCCGTGACAGCATAAGCATCACATTATGTGTGTGTGTGTGACACTGACCTGAGCCCGCTGAGGGAAACGGTCGTCCGGTCTCCTCAGCTGAGGACGCAGACACCGAAAGGGTTGCTGGTGATCCGGTCTCCTGAGTGGAGGGCTCGGACTCCTCAGAACACCCGCTGGCGATAGAGGAGAGGTAGGGTGAGCTGGTGTGTGCCCGCTCACGGCTCTCTCGATCCTCTGGAGACCTGGAGAGGGAAGAGGAATGCACTCTATGTGTGGTTAAGTGGGTACCGGCTAAAAGCCGGTGGAACATATGCAAACCAAGAATTTTCCACCCGACCCTCTATCGGGGGAAGGAGCGAATCACCGTCTCCTGAAGAGTGATCCTCTGCCAATCCGGGTCGCCCGCTTACTGGCCACTTAAACTCCCGATTTCACGGGAAGCGGCTAAGCGGGCGGGGCGAGCTGCTGACGACCGGTTCCACCGCGCTGCCGAGATGGGGTCCGAGGAGGGGAACGAAGGTGGTCGCCACAGCACGCCGACGGCGAGAGGCAGACTGAGGAGCCGGCGTGGTGGTTTTTACCAAGGGCAGCTCTCCTTCGCCGGGCATGACCTAAGAGATCGCCTCAGTCTGCGCAGTGGAGCTGTACGACTCCACGGCCTCGCCGAAGAGGCCGGTCTGTGAGACAGGAGCATTCAAGAAGTTGTTCTCGCCTGCGTCCGTCAGCCAGACACAGCCAAAGGTGGCGATCTTGAACCACTGTGGTGAACATCGCACGACTGAAGGTCGCGGCTTCCCTCGTAAATCCTTGGTGAACCTGTAGCAACGTTATTGCGTGCAGGGCTGAAGCCGCCTCTCCGCATGCCTGACAGACAGCGCCCGTAACCGGACGACTGTCTACAAACACGGGAGGGAAGGGTTGGGTGGTCCCTCCAGGAACGCAGCTGCATCGCAACCCCCCGCTCCACTGAAGGGGTCCCCGCCCTTAGCGGCTCCCCTGGTGAGGGAGATGAGGGTGAAAGCTGAAGCTGAACGACCGGATGGCCGCAAATCACGTCAGCTCTTCGTGCCGTCGGGAAGAAAGGCACAGGAGCAGAGGACTGAGAGGCCCGAGCAGCTCCGAAATACCAATCACGTGGGCAGTACGGTTCGGGCGGAGAGGGGTTAACCTCTCCAACTCTACCGTTTCCGCCGCTCGAGCGGGCACGGCCGCCATCTCCGGAACGACTCCACTTCGGAGGAAATTGGACACCCCTCTGATGCTGCAGAAGTGAACGGGACCAGAAGGAGGTCCAATGGATCGGCAGAAATCGTAGAACACGACTCTGCCGTCTCCACCGGAGCCTCAACCGGCTGAGGATGAAAGGCCGGTAGGTGGAGGACGTATCCTCCGTCCTACTCAGCGTAGTGATGCGAAGAGCGTCATGCGAGCGCTTGACAGCCGCACCATGGCGGTGTCAGCACTGCAAAGACGCGGACAGCATTCCCGTAGAAACGTCAGTCGTCTCCGCAATCCAAGAGGGTTATGCTCTCACAGAGAGAACAAAAACTCCCCACGAGCGCAGCCTCAGAGTGCTTGATGCCCAAGCATGAAGACAGCGCTCGTGACCGAAACTGGAACCCTTATACCTCTCACATCCAAGATCGCACGGACGAAAAGCAATCCTGAAAAGGACGCTGATCTCCGAATATACGAGAGAGTGGCTGTCTTTAAAAAGACACAGAGCTCTCACGTATCACTCTTTAGGGAAATCACTCTTTAGGTGCTCAGCTGATGATGCGCACAGGGAAAGGCAACGCACACACTAAACTCAAAACAAAAAATATGCAGAGCAGTGGAATACTGCGAGCGTCCGCTGTGTTAGTACTGCTTGTCAATCAACTTCAGCAACCGTTCCCAGAAGAGCAGAGAGTAGCTTCTCAGTCAGATAAAGCCGGCTTTCGAAGTGAAAAAAGCTGATTTCCTTATTTGCACGTGCGCCTTATATACGCACCTGGCGGGGCGGCGCCAGCATTATGCAAATATCTCAATGCCAAGTTCATTGGCGTTTTTTGTAGTATTCGAAGCAGATTGGTCTCTCTAAGCGAGTTCCCAATTCCCAATTCGTCGGTCACGACGTGACGTCGTAGTGACCGACTGAAAGGGAACCACTGTATTAGGGATGAACTGATACATTTTTTTTTTTTGCATTAATCACAAATTCACGATTTGATATTTTTTGTCTAAACAAAAACTTTCTTAGGTCATTTTGCTCAAGAAAATCCATCTTGATTTTTAAATATTTGTACTCAAAGCAATTCAGAAATAGTAAGTAAGAAAGTAATTTTTTAGCATTGTACACCATTTGCATCTGCAAGTGACTTGTTATACAGATAGGTCACAGACATTGCCTTCTTTAACACCTTCTTAGATAAGCAGTAAAGCACAAACAGCAGTGCTTCCAAAGTTACAAAAAAATGCATACTCCGCCACACGCATCAGCCTGCACATCCAAATGTGAGAGTTTGTGTATGATGGCGGGTGGACGTGCTTGCTAATGTGTGTGGCGGTTGTAGCTTTGCGCGCAGCTCGTCATCCCTCACCCATCCTCAGGAAATTTTCTTCTTTTATATAAAAAATATGGAAGAAATGCAGGAAATTATTTAAACGGGATGATGGCGGGAAAGAATAAAATACGTGAGAATCTCGGAAAAAGGGGGGGGGTATGAGTTTTTCCATGTTTAGCTACTATGTACGGGCAAGTATCTCACAACAGAGCCCCTTTCCAGAAAATCATCTGCCTATAACCAGTGATGATTGGATGTTTTTATTGAAAGGGGGGACTTCTGTCGCTGGAGTGCATGGCGTATTAATTACTGCATTTTCCCCCATTCATAGTAATATAATTGTTGCCTCTTGTTAATATCTATTATCTCTATACTTGTTTAGCTACATGAGCACTGCATGGATTCAATGTTTGTCCAATAACGGGGAAAAGAAGGGCCAACGCCAGTGATGCTGACAAATGAGAAAAAGCAGTGTGGGTGTACATACATTCAAACGCAATTTGGTGTGTGTTTTCAAGCGTTTTTGGACTTGAAAATGCGAATGGAGCAAAGGCGTTGGAGTTACCCCCTGGTGTTAAGGAAAAAATTGCATGAAGAGGGGATTGATATTCCTCAGAAAGGAAGTGACAGTCTCATTTTTTGGAAGAATGAAAGGGAAAGGAAACGAATAACCAGCATCTTGCGGGCGGACGGCGAGGAATCTGCAAGGCTTCGTTCTGTGTCGTAAAATTTTCATGCAAACTGACAGCAGCGAATCGATTGAGAGAGAGCGAGCCTTTCCGAATCACGTTGTCCATTTTTATATTTAGATTTATTCAAATAATTTTCATCTGGTGCCAACCTCACCAGTGATATATCACATTTGTAAAATTTATTTTGAGACGAGTGCAGCCAAACAGGCAGACAAATTATGTTTTTAATGATTTCATTTACTCCGATACCAACTGAAACATCGAGGCGTGCATTTCAAATATTGTGCTGATGAAATAAGGTGTTTATCGTAATCATCTTCACTCCTGAAGGAATAGTCAATGTCGTTCAGAGAAATCAGGCGTCAATTAATATGCTAATTGCAGGTGTTTCAAGGACCCATAAATGGTCAATTATCACATTTTCTAATGCATGAAAATGCTCTAATGGATAAATAAGATGAACATAATGATGCACACTTTTTTTTTTTCAAAAAGCCTGGCATCATTATTAAAATGCGAGGAAGGATTTACAAGCCATTTAAAAAGGATTATTTAAAGAAAGGCCGTCTGCCATTTAGTTCTAACTAGGCATTCATCTGGTTTAAATGCGACAGTATATATCTAACATTGCCTTTCTAGTTACTGATTTGATTTATATAGTAATGAACTTAAGAAAAGTACATTCATTAAAGGACATTTTTTTCATGAAGGACATTTGTCTTTAAAAAGGTTGTAGCTGAGTATCATTTGTGTTTTAATGCGTGTAATCATTACAACAGTTAATAAACTAAACTCGGCCTAGATTTTTACATTTACATGTTTTGATGATATTGGGCTGCTCACATTTTTTTTATTTAAGTGTTTAAGCACATTTCTATAAGGTATCTAGGGTGTTCTGGGTGTATGCTAGCCTACAGTAGGACATTGTTAAAGGGACACCACTTTTTAAAAAAAAAATCCAGCTCCCATAAACAGTTAATTTTTACAGTTTTGGAATCCATTCAGCCGATCTCCATGTCTGGCGCTAGCACTTTTAGCATAGCTTAGCACAATTCATTGAATCTAATTAGACCATTAGCATCGCGCTCAAAAATAACAAAAGAGCTTCAATATTTTTCCTATTTAAAACTTGACTCTGTAGTTACATTGTGTACTGATGGAAAATTAAAAGTTGTGATTTTCTAGGCAAATATGGCTAACTGGCGTAATAATCAAGGACTTTGCTGCTCCGCATGCTTTCTACTTGCTCTCGCGGAACTTTTTATGTTTTGATTGATCTGCACAGCGCCAGTAACACACGTGATCATCTGCAGTCAGGTGGCGGGGGCACCGAGATGCTGGGATGGCTAAAAAGAGGAAATAACGTTATAACATTTTGTATCGTCTTGTTTTGTTCAACGCAAATGAAGAGACATTTTAGCTTAGTTTTTATTTTGTAAACCACTTTTAGTCTCGTTTTTATTCGTCAACAATATTGCATTTTTTTATAGGCATCGTCACATCACCAGCATTTTCGTTGCGTCTTGTTTTCGTCACGTGACAAAGGTTCATTGACGACTATATTTAGTCATACTTTTTGTTGACAAAAGCAACACTAAGCCTTTGACAAGTCTAATTTTGTTTGAATGGCAAAGATTATGGGTTTGACACACTGATAAAATGTATGCCTTGTAAAGCAGTGTAAGTTGTTTTCAATTAAAGCATCTGCCAAAATCATAAATGTAATGTATTGTAAATATAGTATGCTGGAAAGCATATACAGTAGCGAAGCCCTGGCATCCATCCACAACACCCTAGACTTTGGCACAGGCAAAAATTACTCATATTGTTTTTATATAATGTAAAAACCTATTTCATTAATATAACTTTTGACTTAAGTCTGCCCGCAACTGCTATGGGTACCAGTAAATAAACATAGCATTATTTGTCATTCCAACAATGCAGAGAAAAAATGATGTGTGTGTATGTGTGTGTGTCAGAGAGAGAGAGAGAGAGAGAGAGAGGTATGGAGTGTAGCGAGTAGTGAGATTACTGCAGTAATCAGTAAGCCTCGCTCTGTCCTGTGGGATAAGACTGCTGAGAAAGGGAATGGAAGGAATGGAGAGCAAACAGAGACGCTTGTAGTGGGAAGCGAAGAGAGGGGAGGAGGCAGGGAGGAGAGGGGTTCGGCATAATTCATGCTCTGCATCTCAAGTGGGGCGACGGGCAGAGCATAAGCGCTGAATAATGAAACCTAGATGAGGTATTAAGTATGCTGGGAAGGCCTTTGTCGGAGAGCTCTCAGAATTATTTAAAAAGGTTAGTCTATGAATAAACATGGCTCATCAAGGTTCTATACATGGCAAAGGGAACAGACTCTAATGCCTAATAAGGAGAGGGACACGGTCATGTATTTAAACAACATTTCATCCTTTATCTCGGCCTGTGCAAAGGCTGATGGTGTAACGTCTTCTAGAGGGCAGAACTATTAAGGCCCTGATATATTTTAGGCAAAGTAGGACGAACTGATGTGACGTCATTTCGAAGAAAATCAGTTTAACTTTGCTTTCTTATTTATGATACAGCTGAGCAGAATAAAATTCTGTTGGGGTGGTTAACACCTTCGATCCACTATTGGGAATTATGTTTTGTTCATTTCAAGGAGGTCACACAGGTCACAAAATACCTTTCTTAACAATATACAGCAACTATACAACTATGACGCTAGTATAGCTGTAGTCTCAGGCTCTTATGTCATGCCCACGGACCGTTGGCTGAATGTCGATTCACTTATCTGGAAACACTTCAGCGGATTTTGAAGTCGTCCTCTGATTGGTTGAATTTTACACCATTTAACAGTCCGCTCGGAAACAACACAAAGCCGTCTGATTGAAGAAGAACATTTTCATGCTTACATCGGCGACAATATGCTTCATCATCAAGATCCAAACGCTTGATGATTTTTAAAGTATGCAAGGGAACTTAACGTGTTTGCTATTGTTGTTATAAAGTTTAGAGACGTTTGTGAATGAGGGGGAAGCTGCATTCAGACTAGCAGCGACTAGCAGTAGGAAAGCAACGTGATCTCATTGATTTCAATGGAAGCTTGGCGACTTCTGGCGAAACCAGCGACAGTGACCGTTGGCGACTGGATGGGGCGTGACAAAGTTGAAGAATGTTTAATTTTATGCAAATTATGAGCAACTTTCGGGAGCGACTACCAATGAGAACCAAGCAGTGGAGTTCACGTCATCCGTCTCTCATCAGCTCCTGTAGTGGACAGTACTCATTTGTTTATGACAACCAGATTTAGAAACGCCTCTTTTGAAAGAGACAAGCGACAGACAGCGCTTATAATATGAATGTACCTTTACACACTGGTCTTTTACCATAGCGACATCTCCAAGCCCCTAAACATGACACGGCACCAAGCAAAGCGTGATTGGTTGCTTTACATGTCAGTCATATGGCCTCTAGGGCGGTCCTTGGTCATTTAAAGCTGCCATGGTTCCCAGACCTTGTATCTGGATCTGTACGATCACTCGCAAGACATTCATTCGTCATTGATTGATTGCCTTGAGTGGAAAGATAAAAACATGAATTCAGTTTGTAGTATGACTGTCCATGGAGGATGCAACTATTTACACACTCGATCTAAAACCCACCTTCCGAAACAAAACTGGGTTGACATTTTTTAATAGAATACCCATTCAGAACTTTTTTCTGCCCTCATCAAGTTTGTTCTTCGAGTACATCTGAAATATATCAGAGCCAACATAAAACGCAGTGCAGAACATGATGATATGATGTGTGGCCGAATAGATAAAAAGTTCAATTAGAAAATGTGGGGTGGACCAGTTGGTTAAAGGGTCAGGGTTGTTTGGGTTGTTTAAAAAAAAGTCGAAGCTTTCTTTATTTGTCATGGAAATCAGATGTTAAAGCAACACTATGTAGTTTCCATGTAAAAATGACTTACAGCTCCCCCATGTGGTTGAAAAGCGCAACAGTGCCTGGTATCAGACACTCTTCTGCAGGCAGGGGGAGGGACGGGCTGTGTTTCCTATCCTCCACCGCCACTTTCAGAGTGTGCTTCTAGCAGCTAGGAGGCTACTCAGGTTGCAGCAACAGTACAATTTGTCCAGTTAAAAGTCATTCTATCACTGAAATAATTTTAGAGACATTATTTAAAGGTAAAAAACTACATAGTGTTGCTTTAAGAAAGTCAAGAGAGTAATTTGAATTTCATCTTAGAAGAGAGTCAGGACCTCAGTGTGTTGTTGTTATCTCTGACTTTATGATGACATCATTTATCTGCTCGCCTTTATCTGTTTCTGTATATATCAAAAGTAGAGTGAGGCGCTCTTTTATCTTTCAGATGTATTTTATTTATGTTCCTTTGTCTGCATTTCATAGTCGGCATGATTGAATATGTACACTATCTACTGTTGTTTTCAGTTCCTTAAAAGTATTATTGACTCTAAAAATATTGAAACTTAAATGGGACTATGGGGTTTTTGTGAAAAACACAAATGCATCATAAGTCGTATAGGTATATAGCCAACAATACATTGTATGGCTCAAAATTATCAATTTCATTAGGATATTTAGTAAAGATCATGTTTCATGAAAATATTTGTACATTTCCTACCGTAGATATATCAAAAAATATTTATCATTAGTAATACGTGTTGCTAAGGACTTCATTTGGACAACTTTAAAGGCAAGTTTTTGCACCCTCATATAATTTAAATAGTTGTATATTGACATTGGAAAGCTTATTTGTTCAGCTTTCTCATGAAGTATAAACTTCAAATTTATGACTGGTTTTGTGGTCCATGGTCACATAAGCTACTACAAACAATGATCAAAATAATCAAAACTTTTATTTTAAGTTCTTCTCAGTAGTCATCATTTGCTCTGCATGCTAAGGCTTTTTCTTTATTATTAAGTCCATCTCATCTATTTATCAAATTCAGATTAAAATAGTTTTATAAAGGCATAAAGTATTGACACAGTTTATCGGTAGTATATGTTATATAGTAATAAAGTCATCCTGTGCGTCACATATCAGATTTGTTTGTGTCTGTTGGATCAGTTTGTTTATTGTCAGTTTTCGGAGTTCAGTCTTATCGTTTAACTGAAACCGTTTTGCCAGTTCACAGTCTGTACCCAGAAGAGCCCTTCAGGAGCACTCCTTCATATTTCTAATACTGAGGCTCTTGTCAACACTGTTTGCCTCTTTTTTACTGAGAAATATATATGTGTGCGGGTGAAGGGAAAGTGTACAGTATAGACAGTTTCATTGGACGGATGCGCGTTGTCCCGGCTACGCGTCTGGACAGAACTTAACTTCCGGTCTCTGTTTGTTTAATGGTCTGGCTAGTGGCTAGGCCCCTTAGTGCCATTTGGGCATCGTTTAAATGCCACGGCCTACCTGAGCATTGTTTCTGATCATGTCCATCCCTTTATGACCACCATGTACCCATCCTCTGATGGCTACTTAATGCACCATGTCACAAAGCTTGAATCATTTCAAATTGGTTTCTTGAACATGACAATGAGTTCACTATACTAAAATGGACCGACAGTCACCAGATCTCAACCCAATAGAGCATCTTTGGGATTTGGTGGAATGGGAGCTTCGTGCCCTGAATGTGCATCCCACAAATCTCCATCAACTGCAAGATGCTATCCTATCAATATGGGCCAACATTTCTTAAAAATGCTTTCAGCACCATGTTGAATCAATGCCACGTAGAATTAAGGCAGTTCTGAAGGCGAAAGGGGGTCAAAACAGTATTAGTATGGTGTTCCTAATAATCCTTTAGGTGAGTGTATAATGTCTTTATACACCACTAATAATATAGTTATTGCATTTCTGTCAAGAGATCCTCCTAAAAGTCCCACATTGAACCTTTAGAATAATGATAAGCTAAATAACTCTAGTATCGTGTGAGCTTTTACCCCAACTTAATTTATGCACTATTTCCTGATATGGCCAAAGATTTTTGATACCTGGGAGAGATGGCACAACCTAATGTTTTTTTTTTTTTTTTTTTTGCACAATTGCTAGAGATTTGTTTTCTGATACTAAACAATGCATAGTTTTATCATCTAATCACTTTACTCTTTTTATCTGAGCTCACTTTTGAATCTCTCTCTCTCTCTCTCTTTCGCTAAATATAAATTCCCCCTGCGCGTTAGACCCTGACAGGTCAGCCTTGTTTCTCATTCAGCTCGAGTCTTGTTTCCCGTTGGGCTGTATGCCACAAAACAAGCTTTGCATTCAGTGCGTGTGTGCGCGTCACATCACCTGTGTCTTTACTAGTATTAATGCAACAACACCACTCATCCTACGTGTATGAGAGGCATAGATATGAGGAGAGAGGTGCATTACATTTTGGAGTGTTGTGTCATGAGGGCAGGTGCACTTGCTTGCATTTGGGTTTTGTTTGTGTTTTGCTGGCATTGTGTTGTTTACGGTGCAGCTATATGAGAGCTGTTGTTTTTAACAACAACCCGGGTAATTGAATGCCCTGGATACTGAGTGCAGACGGTGTTGTTTGATTTTCAGATGTGCCAGGTGTCATAGTGAATAAAGCACTGCTGTTGAGAAGGTTCATCACTAGCTCTGGAGATGAGACTGAAGGGCTGAGATAGAGAGAGAGAGAGAGAGAGAGAGATTGTGTAAGGAAATTTAGGCAACCATGGATTATATATGAAGCATGTTGAGCTGAACACATGCTTTCTCTTTCTCTTTCTCTCTGTTTTTGTGTATGTATAAATGCAATACAATACGTACATGCTTTATTCTGATTGGTTGAGAAATGTTGATTATTTTTCTATAAAACCTGTCAAATATTTTTAAATAACCACCAGAGCAATGTTTGTGGTATAAGTGATATAATTGACTCTGGTCCTTTTGAATTATTTGAAAACTTTGCTTTGCGTCATGCCGCATTACCACCTTGGGTGTGCATTGTGCATTATGATTGAATAATTGATCATTGGTGCAAAAGAATACTATTTTTAAACATGACTGGGATATACATTATAAAGCGTGTTACTGGTTTCGACTGAAAGTGTTAACAAAAGAAAGACATGGAGCAGAGGAACTCAAATGACCCTGAAGCTGCATTTATATTTAGCTTTAGGTAATTGGGAAGATTTTGAAGTAACTAATAAAAGATAAAACACTTGGCTAACACGTCTTTGATTGAGTTTTTTCTTTTCATCTTTTCTGATAATATTTTGTATAGTGTTAACATTTCCAAATTATTTTGATAATTAGTCTCGTATTGTTTAAAGTGCACACACACGGGCCACTAAAAATTAAATATTAATACTTATTTCAAAGGAGTGTAAGTAAATAACTAAAAAAATACCTAATAAATGCCCTGTGCGGTTTTCTTATGAGAAAACAGACAGATATACTGAGGCAATTTTACTGAATGATACAAGCGAAAAACTGTCTTGGTTTTTATCCAACTTGCAGGTTTATACCTTGACAATCCTGTCGGCCTTATGATAATATGTGATCCTGCCTAAAGTCATGTTTCGTGTAATTTACTGTTTTCTATATAAAATCATCCTACATAATGTAAAGCACATTCTGTGAAAATATAACCTTGATATCTTTACTATTAAGTGAGTAAGATAGAAATTAAATAGAGTGAAATCAAACTTTGATTCTTCTAATCCCATAATTTAATTTTAAGACTTTAACCTGGATTTCACAGAAAGGGTCACATATGTTCATGTACGCACACTTGGCAACTGGATTGGATAACACATTTTGTTGGATTTTCCGTGAAAAGAAAGAAGAAGCGTTCTGTTCATGTTTTGTTACAACCCGAAACAATGATAATTTTCACGTTTAGCGCCACGTTGTTTAAATAGCAAATGCATTTGCGCCCAATTTTGCGTTCACGGGCGTTCTGGTCTGAAAACGAGGTGTGTTCAGGTGCATTGTTAGCGCGTTGCTAATTTAAGGCAACTAAAATAGACTACGCCATTGACCAACAAAAACCTGGTCTAAAGTCTCAAGTCAAAGGCGCAATAGTGTTTCTGTTATTTAATGAGCGCGTTGGTAATATGCGCCTATAAACGGGACGACAATGCGGGTTTGCTTATCACACACATGGATGCGCATTAGGGATGTCACGATTATAGAATTTGGCTGATGTAACTGTCTAATAAATTGTGACAGTTATGACGATTAAATTGCCTGTTTTAGGGCTTTGGTGTTTAATTCTCATATTTTTTGTTTGTTCAAGAAATAATTTTCACAAATTGTTGTGATTATTTAAATTAAATATTTTGCAAGGTTTACCTGGCAGTACATATTAATACACATAACACATACTTAAAAGTAGTTATGTAATGAATATATCTTTCAAAAACTGAAAATTTCTTCATGAGAAATACACACCATTTAGTGTCTAAAAAATATCTGAAAATAAAAATGCTATCAAAATAAATTGACTACAAGAACAGGCCTTAGTAGCCAATCCAACCAAAGTCATATTAGTACTGGACCACATGTCTGTAGTGGCTGCAAAAAATAAATTTCTTACAGATCCTTAAGAATAGCATCCTTTACTTTCCTAAATTTGGAATTGCTGTTTTGGAAATGTATGTTTTACCTGGCAATTCATACTGCTTAACAAAGTTTTCCACGGTATTAAATGGCTTTGCAATATATCGTGTTACACTGTCAGTTAAAGAGTGCCATTTGATACTGTCGCGTTTATAAAGGCGCTGCAGCTCCCCCTTGTGTTTTTTAAAGAGATATGCAATCATTGCAGTGATCTGAAATCATCGTGATGAGGTCAAACAATCGCGATATGATGATTATTTTATAATTGTGACAGTTCTAATGCGCATCAGCACAAAACGCTTTAAATATGAAAAATTAATGGAATAAATGTAAAAGATTATTATTGAGTCTCTTGGACATAAATAAGGACCGATTATGAGACGTTAGAAGGCATAAAGAGTTGCTTCACCTGTAGCCTGGTAAGTAAATAAATGCTTTGCTTTAAACAAATGCAAATATTACATCTATTTTTAAATGTTAAATGCTACTCCACGGATTTATAGTATATGATGACTCTGTACACGTGGATATGGTGAGATGAGAAACATTTTTAAGCAATGCTTTTTAAAAAATTCATGGTGCTGTCCGAGTGCTGAAGGTTCTCCGCAAGTTTGTAAATTCTTTATCGCTTGTTTGTTACAAATAAAGTATTTTTAGAGAACAATCCTTTTCTTGCATATTTGCAAATTATTTTATGAGATTACAATGATTATGTAGGATATCAATACATTTACAGCAATTAAAAGACTGCTTTTTTTACTTCTATGACTGAAAGAAAACGGCTTTTAAAGGTTTTAGTCCAAAAAAATGAAAACAACACAATTTTTAAACATTGTTCTTAAACTTCCTCCACTTAGTTTTTCAGTTTACAAATTCCACTTATTTCTAAATAGGGATAAGGCATGGCGCCGGGCGCAACTGGATTTTAAAGAGGATGAGAGCTGAGAGTCTCATAGGTTCATTGCATGTTACGCCCAAAACACAACTATTACTCATTTGGAGAATAGGAACAACTCTTGGCGCATAAACCATTTTCCCATCATTAAATTAGTAAAAGTGGAATCGGACACATTTAGACCGTGTGCCGTGTGCTTTAGACAATGCGCTTAGATCCTTAAAATAGGGCCTATAATCTTTGTTCCAGAAAAAAACTGATAGGATTGATGCTGCAGTCTTTCGTCTGACTGCACTTGAGCTTCATGTTTTTGCCAGTTGCAACATTCTGTCTGTCTGCTTGTGAGGTTTCGATGCACATCTTCTTTGTCCTTCATGTGGATTTACAGCCACAGAGCCGACTTTGCTATTCCTACCGGAAACAAACACAAAGTAACACAAAGCAATGACAATCCCTGCTTAACTCAACACGGCTGTGATAAATTCAAGTTACCAGGGTGTTGCATCAGTGAATTGCATAAAAGAATTAGCATTGGCGAAAAACAGTGGATGGAGGGTGGGATGATGTTGGTGTGAGCACAAACCACAGTAATGATACCTAACGGATAATGCGGCATTTGGGGCGAGAGCAACTCATTAAAATATGAATGTCACTCAGGGAAGTGACTGTTTTGACAGATGGCTAAGCACCTTAATTGGATCGGATTCATTTGAAGTTCACACTTTCCCCAGTTTCTGTTAGGCCGGTAATTCATTAAAAAATGATAACGGCGTAAACACAGGTCGTATCTGTCGTTTCTGCTGCGTTCTCTGGAAAATAAAAGCGTAAAGGAATAACATGTTGTCAGAAGAAGCTTTAAGCATCACGTCGCCCTAATTGCTGATGGCCTTCGCCGCGTGATGCCTTAATTCATCGCTAAAAAACCTACTGAACGCTGATAAGACAGGAAAGAAGAGGAAAAACATTAAAAAGTCATCAAGAACGGGGTTTGTTTCTGATGTTAACTTTTGTGATAATCGTCAAATAATGGTCAGGCTAATGAATTAAAGAACCCGAACCAAATAAATGCGTTACGTCTCATTACTTCGGCGCAGAAACGAGGGAACGTGGACGTTTCCAAGGCAATATTCAAACGATTTCTCCATTTGAAGGGGAAATGTGATGAATTGTGGCTGAGGGAGAGGACAGAGAGATGGGTAACCTTGGTGTAATGGTCTGTGGCAGAGCCTTGACTCTGTGTGTTATTGGTGCTGTCAGTCATAACCTGGTAAGCTAGAAGCAACGCTTAACTGCTCTTACTGTGTAACGTTTCATGTTAAGTTCACTGCATAATGTTTCTGACTGAGCTGAGGTTTTTCATTAGCATTTAATAATCAATTACATAAACTCACTGAGTCTCATTCATTAAAATAATAATCATATTTACAAGCCATGCCCAGTAAAAAATGCTAAACTATGTCCACATTTACAAGAGATGCATAAACACTGTACACTTGTTTATACCGTTGTTGTAATGTTGATGAATTCGGCAAGTATCTATAATGTGTAATTTGCATAATACATGCCTAAACTATGGGGTGGTTTCCTGGACGCGGTTAAGATTGAGCCAGGATAAGGCCGTAATTATATATAAGGACTCCAGTGACCCTGCACGTGAAAACCAGGCTATAGAATTATAATTTGATGATGAGAAGTTGTAAATTACATCCATTGTTGGTGGTAATTTAGATCTACAAACACCAACTTGTTAATTTGTTAAAAAATATATAAAATGGGGGAAAATTGTGTGTCTGCTTTGGGAAACTTTCATTTATTAGCAGTGAACCATCAAATATCTTTCACCATAGTCTTCACATATTCTGAAATTTAGTCTAAACTGATCAACACTTAACATCCATAGACCTAAGGACTAGTCCACACTTACACGGGTATTTTTATAACCGTGACTTTTTTACGCGGTTCGGCTGTTTGTCCACACTGAAACCGAACATTTTTAAAACCCCTGCCAGGGTGAGGATTTTAAGAAACGCCGGTTGCAGTGTTGTCTTGCAGACAGTAAAACCGGGGGTTTTGCCTGGCGACGTCCCTTTTGTTAGGCTTCAGATTGGCTAAGGTGGCTTTACGATTTGAGTTATATTGCCGCCTGCTGGTGTCCCTGCTAAAAAAACAATAGACACCATCACAGAAATTCTATTTGTTTTTTTCGGGAATTTTATTGGTTCTAATGGAATATGGCCCAAAACACACTACACTGTATTGGTCTTTGTTGGTCTCTAATGGTATATATTGGTTCTATGTATTGGTTCTAATGGAATTTGGCCCAAAACACACTACAGTGTAATGGTTTTAATGGTAAAAGCTAATGGTTCCTATTGGTATTTTAATGGAAACCATTAGAATTTTCTGTAATGGTTTTATTGTTTTCATCAGGGGTGGCATGCTTTTGACAGTGCTTGATAGCGTGTTTTTGCCTTTTCATGAGGATGGAGATTTCTTTTAAAACGAGCATGTGTGGATGGGATTTTTTTGGTAGAAAAAGTTTGTGGACTAGGCCTAAAGGGTGATTTATAGTCGTGCGTAGGTTCTACGCCGTAGCTACGGCGTGTGCTATCCGTAGCCTGTGCGTAGCCTGACGCGCACCTCGCAAAAATTTTAACAGCGCATCAGATCTACGCGGACCGCAAGCGCTGTGATTGGTCCACCAGAACCCCTCCCGTCAGGTAAAAAAAACTGCGTCATAGGTATTTCCGTTTGTGACGGTGAAAACAAAGATGAGCCAAGTTGAGGAGTGAGTTAACTCAAACTGCATCAGAAGTCGTTGTTTATTTACTTCCATCATTGCTGGTCTTCTAAAATTATACACAACAAGTTGTTGTTTCTTCTTCGTTGTGGGTTAACTTGCTAAGCTTCTTCTTCTCTGACGGTCGTGCTGCTACTTTGGTTACATGCGTGGTTATTGCCTACCAGCGGTCTGCGCGTGTGTTTGCACATCGACGCGGACTACGACGCAAAAGTATAAATGAAAACCGACGCAGAACCTACGCCGTCGCAGCTACGCCGTAGGACCTACGCACAACTATAACGAGCCCTTAAGTAACACATTTAAAAAGTAACTGAACCCTAAACCAACTTTTTTTAGTTACTGATCTGTAAGAATGGGTCTTTATTAGTGCTGTTCATTGATTTGAGTATCTTTTTTGACATTTGGGTATAAAGTGTTTCAATACTACAATATATGAAACGTCTGAGTGCTGCCCTCTTCAGGTTGAACGGTGGCTACTGCAGTTGAATTTTCCTATAGAATGTTGCTGTACTACGTGACGTAAGTGGTACCACCCTACGTAAACAGGTTCAAACTCACCACGTCCTTGTTCTGATCTCACCACATGAGCTCAGTTCATCCCCTCTATCTCTGTTAAGGTCTGCCCACTTTTCTTGCATTTTTCAAATATTTCTAGTGGGTGGAGTCAGGCTCTGAACAGGGGTTTAGTTACTCTTTAAAGGGGACATTTCACAAGACTTTTTTAAGATGTCAAATAAATCTTTGGTGTCCCCAGATTACGTATATGTGAAATTCTAGCTCAAAATATAATTTATAATATATAAATAATAATTTATTATAAAATTGTCACTTTGTAGGTTTGAGCAAAAATGTGCCATTTTTGGGTGTGTCCTTTAAAATGCAAATGAGCTGATCTTTGCACTAAATGGCAGTGCTGTGGATAGTGCAGATTAAGGGGCGGTATTATCCCCTTCTGACATCACAAGGTGAGCCAAATTTCAATGACCTATTTTTTTTCCACATGCTTGCAGAAAATGGTTTACCAAAACCAAGTTACTGGGTTTATCACATTTTCTAAATTGATAGAAGCACTGGGGACCCAATTATAGCACTTAAACATGGAAAAAGTCCAGTTTTTATGATATGTCCCCTTTAAAGAGAGGCTTATTAAGTTAAACTTTTCGCACTGTTGCCTTTTTTTGACAAAAGTGATTAAATTAGATCACATGATATCTGCTAAAGCATTTCCGTGAAAGTGAACATAAGCCAATGTCTACTGCAGTATATACTTTTAGACCAGCAGGATCCAGCCAGCAGACAATTGAAATGACCGTCAGTTTTGTTGTGGCGGGGTAACACATTGTCAGGATGGGCTAAAATGGTGTCACGATGTTGCTGTTCAGACACCGACCAGCTGCTACCAACAAGTCTGGACTGTTTGTAGCAGGTTGCCGGTGGCCTGGGCCGAGTTGAGCCATAAGCGGCATGCCCTAAAGCAGTGTTGTAGTCGGGTCCAACTCGAGTCTGAGTCAAGAACGAGTCCACATTCAGCTTTATCTGGACTCGGTCTTGACTCAGACTCATGTTGGACTTGACTACAACACTGCCCTAAAGGATTATGATATTTTTATTATTAGAAATCAGAGGAAAAAGTTATATATGGATGTCAATAAAAGGTGTGTGACTGAAAATGTTTCTCATTTCATTAGATAGTTGCATGAAATTCTAACAGACGGTAGATTTTTGTAAGTTATTTCAGATGAAATCATGAACATTTAGTTGGAAAGGGCCATTTACTTGGAATATGTATATATTTGGACTCAGCCCTATGGTTTTTAAAATGATGCCTGCAGTTCTGATGTTCTGACAGGACGTTCGCTAATCTACCACCACAAACATGACTACCAAATTTTTGTGATTTATTTAAATAAATTTTCCTCCATAGGTTTCGATGAAATTTCGTCAGTACCAAGATAAAAGATATATATTTTGTCACCCCTACCTTTCATCAGTGCCCCGAGTCTAGCGGAATCACATCGACCGGTTGAAAGTGACACAAATTTTCAAACAGTTGCTGTAAAATAAAATCACCTCAGGACTGAAAGCTCAATATATCAAACGCTTCCTGAGGTGCTTCTTCACATATTTATTGTAGTATTTAGTGAAAAGAAATATTACATCCATGCGGCGAGAAATGGATATTACATGACACACATCTTAAAGTAACAAGCCGGTTGAAACCCAAAAGTTCAACCCAGAAATTTGGCGCTCGTGCCCGCGATGTCAGCATTGCTTAGTATGTTGACATTTTTAAGCACACATCGTAATAGGGTCACTTTTAACATGACAAGCAATGGAAATTTAAAACGTGTGTACGACATTCAGAGTACTGTTGTCTACGTTCGTAACATACACTCTGCCACACTAACACTGGCAGCAGGTCACATAAACTTGGCACACTGCCGAGACTGCTTCTTTGGAAAACAAGACAAGTGGAAAATATCTTGCACCCACTGCACAATCCCACCATCTGCTGCTGTCGTTGATCCCTCGATCCACTGGGGGACTGACACAACACCCTCTGTTCTCCAACCCATTTTCCTCTCTTGCTCATAAACAAAACCCACAAGCCTTCTCTCTGCTCCCCAGAGAGTATATGATGTTTGATTATTTTCTTAGCTTTATGTTGATTTTTCGTAAGTGGTGACACTGTGAAGCTACTGAAGCAAACGGATGCATGCAGGCTAATTGCAGGCGCTTTCACACAAGCAGGCTCTTCGCTAACTTTAACAGGGTTTTTTCTGTTTAGAGGTCACGTGTGTACAGTCACTGTTGTGTGTAAATCAGCTGTTGTGTGTAAATCAATTTTCAGAGCCGAAAGATTAACAAAGCGAACACTTTGGTAAGTGCACTCTAAAGTAAGATGCCTGATGTTGAACCAATCGCAGCGCTTGGATTAAGTTGATGCAGTCACTTGATGTTTACACACCCTGTGAAGTTGCGTAAGTTGAAAATCATGATTAAACCACACAACCAAAAACAGTGTGTAGTAGAACTTTACTTTTAAGAGTGTACAGCACACTAAACTAAATCAAATTAAACAAATTACTTTATAACTGGCACATTTTAAATATTTAGTTGTTTTTTATTTCTCACATGCTGGCACAGCTGGAGTTGCTTGTTTATTAGCAGATGTGTCATCAGCGCTGGCGCTTGACAAAACTGATTGATAGAAAATGTCTGATATTTTCTGATATATAGTTTTGACACGTTTTTACTGTAACAAAAAGGTGATTTTCGTTTTACACGTCCATATTTTGGCGCTCTAACTCTTGAAAACTTTCACGTGCAGCATTTCATTTTATTGCAGCAGCACACCAAACGATTTGATAAGTTTCATGATCACAACAAAAATCATACTCTAATTGTGATTTTTATTGTCAATGTACAGATTTTACATTGAAATGATTATAAACGAAATAATATAAAATAATTTGTAAATCACAAATAATTATGGAAGTTATGCTTATGTTAGTAAAAATCTGGAACGAATGGCTCTTAAAATCTCTGATTCACCACTGTATTTTCCAACCCATACGATTGCTTTGGTTGTTTGTTAATTTAACCAACCATACTACCAATAGATGCATTTACTAAATTAGCGCCTTTACCAGCAGCAGGTGAAACTTAATAGGGTATAAAATTATATTTTGGGGTATAATTTTGCTACGATGATATGTACTGGATAAGATTTTCAATTGAAACCACCAGGATTCATTGAATTTTATTACACAGTTCACTATTCAGGCATTTAGGGCAAATAACGTACCCATTTATTTATTACATGATATAAACACAGCATACAAAACAGTCACAACTTTTTAAAAATGTACTTAAAATATTCCAAGTGTACCGATGTCAAACGATTGA
This sequence comes from Misgurnus anguillicaudatus, assembly GCF_027580225.2. Lineage (NCBI taxonomy): Eukaryota > Metazoa > Chordata > Actinopteri > Cypriniformes > Cobitidae > Misgurnus > Misgurnus anguillicaudatus. Next base: position 27,401,866 of record NC_073350.2, on the reverse strand, counting down.
TTTTTTTCAAGAAAGATGCAAAAGTGATGCTAATCCGCCGTAAATATCAGTGTACACTGATTCAAAAACTGACGCCAGAAGAAGCGATGATACGGCATCTATGATTGTAAAAAGGCATTGGCTCTCGTGTATCTCGTGACCGATTGCATCATTACGTTAGCTAAGAATGTAAAGCGCTATTGGCTCTTGTGACCGACCATAGATATGCACACTAGATGTCGCCTTGGCTACAGAAGTTCATTGGAACAAATGCGTCAAATAGAGCCACCATCTTGAAACAGGGGGGCCATGCATCAGCGTCATAGGCAATGGTGTAACGGAAACAAAATCACCATAAATCGTCATGAATGTGATTTTCTAGTTTTTTTTGTTCGCTCCAACAGTCAGACATGTATTTAGCATTGAGTCCAGAAAAATGTATATTTTGATATTTTAAAAAAATTACTTTTTCTAACTATAATGCATAGTGCTAGTAGCCACATCCATACGCAGCAAAAAAGTCCGGCATCGTCCATGAATTCGAAGTACAGATAGCCGCATTACCAAGCTACTATGAAAAGACCCCTGTTCCAAGATGCCGCCTGTTTTGACGCATGCTTAGAACCCCAAGGCGACATCTAGTTTATATATATATCTATATATATGGTGACTGACTAGGTCATGCTCGTTTATGTTTGAATGAGATCTGAGTGTGCGTTTTGATCACAGAGTTCTTCACCGTTCTTTGGTTCGAATAGTTTGTAATACTTGTATACTGTTTTATGCAATAAATACCTGTGACTGTACTTTTACTTGCGTGTTGTGTTTTATATAATTGAGAAGTGGTTGGGTTTAGGTTAAGGGTGAGGGTGGGGATAGATGCTCCAAAATATCTTTAAAACCATACATGTTTATGAAACCAGTTCTACATTTACAAATTCATAACATTAAATGTGTATAATCTGATGTATAAGGCAAAACCTTAAAACGTAACAACAGGTTGAATAAGCTACTGCCGCTAAAGGAAACTAATCCCTTATACATCACTTAACGTCATAAAAGGGTGCTTGCACAAACGACATTTGCAAAAACGTACAGAAATGAGAAAATGGACAGCTGTAATTGAGGGGCTGTTCACACGGAGACGCGTTTCACTGTATACGTATAAATTTGTTATCGTATTGGCATTTCATCCACACGGATCCGGCGTTTTGGGAGACTGAATCCGCTATTTTTTTAACCGGGTCCTAAAGTGGATAAACCTGAAACCGACACCCTTGCGATTTCGTCTGTACAGCCAATCCGTATATTTTGTGAAGCGAAAACGTCATCACATCACGTGTCGGGAGCGTCACACGTAACAGCAACAACAATAACGGCGGACTACGTGATTGTGTTCGTGCTACAGAAGCTACTAAAGCCTACTAGCTTTATTACAGCAAAATCTATTGCTTCTATGCAATTGTGGTGACCAACAAGCGATAATGGACAACACCATACTTTGGTTATGCGCATGCTCAAAGTCTTCTTCTCCGTGTATAGTGTATATATCTGGCAGAATTACAGCGCCCCATACTGGTCCGGCATATATACTACACCGCTTTCAGTCGGTTTCAGTGGTTTCGTGTTTATGGATTATTTTTTTAGAGCAAGAAAAAAAAAAGGTTGGATAGGGAATGCACCGGCTTCGTGTGGACATAGCCTGAGGCTTTTGGTGATTATGTAATTGTTTCACCTGTAATTGTAATCCCGATTCGTTTTTCGATTAATTGTGCAGCCTTATTATAACGTGTAAATTGCGATCGTTCCTATAGTGGCGATCTCCGCAAAAAATCTCTTGCGAATTAATATTTTTAGTCGCAGTCTGAAGCCCTAGTGTGTGTGTTGGAGGTGAGTCTGTATTTTTTCTCATGTTAGTGCGCATTTGAAAATAATTATGCCCTTATTTACATGCAAATCATGCAAGTTATTACTTTTAGTAATATAAAATATCTTCACGTCGTATGCGATTAGTCTCATAAGACTTGCGCTTGTTCCTCTCTCTCATTTTAGCTCAATTAGATCTCATCTCTATAAATCCTATAATTGAGACAACATCTGTAAAGACATGCACGCTCATAAACATGCATGCACAGTTGGCCTGCACTGTTTCATTACCCACAATGCCACAGGTGTGATAAAGGTCCGTTTCTGTTTGATTATTCGATACGCTTTGGCTGGCAGGTACAATTGGCCAGAATATTAATAGAACAATCACAGATGTCTTGTTTAATTTTTCAGAAGATGAACCACGTTCATGCACTAAACGTCATCCCTCGTAGAAGCTTGTCCAAGCCACGAATGGGTCGAGTTTAGCAATCTTTTATCAAACGGCGTCCTAACCCAAGCCTGACTTGATTTATATTGATATTCAAACCAGTATTACTTCATCATTAGATACAAGACTTTCTCAGTTTGACCAGTCTATTTCTATCAGTTTCACAAAGCTAATTAAGAGCTGGTTCTCTGAGCCATTAAATGAAGCACACAGCAGGTTTCCCCATTCTGCCACTAATGTTGCTATGAGCTTTATATTTAGAAAAGTGTATTTGTCTCAGCAGGCTATTAGATTGATGCACACACAAAATGCATCACACACATACGTGCACGTCCAAGTGCATTCTTGTGGGAGATGAGATGCATCTCCTTCCTCCCCAGGTGATATTAAACAGTAACAGGTAGGCAACACCTGCTTTCTCACCCCTGTAGAGGCAAAACATCATCATGAAAGGAATGCAATGCATTAACATTCAACTACTGTAAATATATAAACAAACCAACCCCTATATCTTTATGCATTCCCAGCACTAACGTTGCTTATTAAATTTAGGTACTTTTAGCTTTTTATGAGCTGTCTCTTTGTATGTAAGCATTATTGAAAAAAATGCTACGCCGTTATTTTAAAATCTTAGTAGTTTGACATATTTACAGTGTGTTGTATTTAATAGTCCCAAAAATACTACAGGCAATGTTAGTGGGAGCGTTTCTAAGCCATCAGCCATTTTTTAAACTGGTTGTCATGGTGAGTTTAGGGGAAGTGACACATAAAAGTGTATAAGCGCTTAGAAACGCAGTAGAGCTTAGCAATGGGAGAGATGATTTGGCATAACAAGTTCTGCATCACAGTGGGTTTTGTTTTTGCATTGTTTGTGCTAAGAAAGTAAACACGGTTATACCAAAAACAATATTAAACTGTAGTTTGTTACTCTTGGTATTGTCTATAAATGCATGAATGTTAAGAAATAAGGCCCTGAAGTAAGAAGAACATATTCAGTGCAGCTGTGGTGGATTGTGGGTAAACTGCAAATGCAACTTATCAGTGTCACAAAGAACATTTACAAGGCCTTTTCGAGATTAATAATGTGGGTCTGAGGGGAAATCTCAGGAGACTGAGGCCAGATTCAGGTTCTTATAGATAAAACATATTGGCAGATCCATTTGGAGCACAATAGGTTTTGGTCCGATGTATTGCGGAGTTCATCTCGAATGGATGCAACATTTGTGTTGTACCTCGGCCTGGGAAAGAAAAATGGCCAAATTACTTTTATTAATTGTTGGAGCTGTCAGTTTCAATGAGGAGCCATTTGCCTGTGAGTATATAGAGGTCTGCTTATTGACACAACAAGTGTATTATGGACCTCCGCAGGTGCAGAAAGAGTCTGCCGGAGCTCTCGTGAGCCCTTTGTCTTCAAAAGAGCTACTCGCATCACTACAAAACTAGAGAAATGGCAGAGCACCAGGAATTGATGGGCTTCTTATTGATTTCTATAAGGTCTTCAGGGAGATTCTGAGGGGAGGACCTGCTGGCAGTTTTGAATGATAGTTTGGCCGGAGGTTAGCTGCCACAAAGCTGCGAAAGGGAGTTTAAAGAAAGACGATCTGAAGGAGGTCAGAAACTCTAGGCCAGGACTATTATCACGTGCCTGCTATGAAATTTTATCAAATGCAGGCTGAAGGTTGTGACAGAAATTGATGAGTCAAACAGTTGAACAGTGGATGAAATATTCCAGTTGAGATATATTTTAGATACAGTAGGGCTTCAAAATGTAGTGAAACTTTGCAGATATGCATGTATTGCAATAACTAAGTGATTTTAAAGTTGCTGTTTATTTGTTACTTTTACAAGGTGTTTAGACATAAATTTATGTTGGCAGACCTTTTTTAATCCCCATTAAAGATACAATATGTAGAATCAGCCGCTAGAGGGCGCACGATCAAAACAATAACAATAATGTAGATCAGGGATGGGCAACTTCGGTCCTGGAGGGTCGGTGTCCTGCAGAGTTTAGCTCCAACTTACCTCAGCACACCTGCCTACACTGAAAATAATTATTCATTGAATTTGGTCGGTTTTTTTGGGGTGAGTGGTTGCAATCAATTTGTTTGAGCTATGCATTTAAACAAAAAAGATTAGTAACATAAAATAAAATATAAAACTTTTGTTTAAATGTAGCCCAAACAAATTGATTGCAACCACCCACCCCAAAAAAATTGACTAAATTCAATGAATCTTTTTTTTCAGTGAAACGTTTCTAGTATGCGTAGTAAGATCTTGGCTGCTTCAGATGTGTTTAATTATGGTTGGAGCTAAACTCTGCAGGACACCGGCCCTCCAGGACCAAAGTTGCCCATCCCTGACGTAGATTAATGATGCTCTGAAGCAGCGTGGAATGATGGATTTGTTGTCTTTAACTCAACCGCTGATGGCCATCAATCAGACGGGTACGAGAAATCATGTTAACGGATGAGGTAAAGTAATCGAGTTTCAAATGTTGCATTTGAAGACATAATTTTATTTCATTATGTAAGGTTTCATGTAGTGCTGGGCGATAATTCGGTAATGATATTTTACCGATATAACTGTTTCCGATAAAACGATAACGACCGTTCAATAAGTGATCGATAATGTTTACACACTGGGCGTAATGTCGCGCAAGCACTTCCGGATGCGGCAAGCGCTCTTGGTTTACAATCACAGTGTCAATTAGACTTGAAGGAGTGGAGTAAGATGAGGCAAGTTATTCATTTATTAGTAGAGCCCTATGATTTCCGCAATGCGGATAACGCGGACGTAATCACGGAATCCAAACATGCGTAAACATTTTCCTTTTGTGTAATGTTGGATATGCAAACAGGGTTCGTCAAAGCCCAGAACACAGCAGACAAAATAGGTACAGTACAGTACAGTACTTTCTTTCAGCGTCCGCCTTGCGCGTGCAAACGTCCGCACAGCTTTAAAAGTATATTTACAGGACATTCACAAATTCAAGAAACTGAGGAAAAACAGCGGATCCACCATTGCAGTGAATATAGTGTATGGGTGTGCGCTCCCACATCAATGTGACGCTCCTGACATCCATTTATCAGCGTGTATAGCTCGTATATGTATAACACACGTGTGATCGCTAAACTAAGTTTTCTTTCTCGTTTAAGTGAACATAAACAGCTGGATGTTACTCAGTATATTGAAACTTAAAGCAGTCTGTCTTGGGTCTTAAAGTGACAGTAGTCTGCTGCTTTCTGTGTCAGAAATGTGTTGACTGCATAACAAATATATTAACATTTAAAACAGATGCCTGAACATTAAAACAAGATTTTAGTATTTGTATTTGTCATGTTCTGAATAAAAAGTAGTTTAAAAACATTATTAACTGTCTGGTTTTTATAATTTTCATTCAGGAGCAAAAAGCTGCCTTTAAATTTGACAGGAATAAAGATTTGTTGTCTATCATGATAATTATTGATATCGACTGATATGGAAAAAATTCTTGATTTTTTTTTGGCCATATCGCAGTTTCATGTTATGGTCCAAACCAAATTGTTAGTCATAGATGTTACAGTATTAGTCCAATTCGATGATGTGTTAACACAGCAGAGAATTAAGTGTTCAGATCAACAAAATTACCATTAAAAAGCGAGTAGCAGACGATATACACTAACGCATACTTTCGCATTTGTCCACAGACTACAGATACAGGAATCAGAACTATTTTTAACTGAAAGCAGTAGCTAATTTGCATTTAAAGGTACAGACATGAAAACAGCACTTTTTTGCTTCTGCCCAAATAGGAGCATTTTTGACATGCTATAACAAATGATCTGTGGGGTATTTTGAGGTAAAACTTCTCAGATGCATTCTAGGCACACCTGGGACTTATATTACATCTTGTAAAAATTGCATAATATTGGCCCTTTAATAACTTCAAAAAGTTGTGTGGGTGATTATATAAATGCAGGTACATTTTGTGTCCAAAGTGATTTGGTTATTTTTTTTAAATGTGGTGCTTGTTGTCATAGGTCATGAGATGTTACAGACACACACATACTTACGCAGTTGGCAAATGCTTTTACTATATATGAATCGACTGACAATGCATTACAGGGGACATTTCACCAGAATGTTTTAAAAACGTCAAAGAAACCTCTGGTGTCCCCAGAGTGCATATGTGAAGTTTTAGCACAAAATATCATATAGATAATTTATTATAACATGTTAAAATTGTCACTTTGTAGGTGTGAGCAAAAATGTGCCATTTTGGGTCTTTAACATGCAAATGAGCTGATCTCTGCACTAAATGGCAGTGCCGTGGTTGGATAGTGCAGATTGAGGGACGGTATTATCCCCTTCTGACATCACCAGGGGAGCCAAATTTCAGTGACCTATTTTTCACATACTTGTGGGGAATGGTTTACCAAAACTAAGTTACTGGGTTGACCTAATTCACATTTTCTTGGTTAATAAAAGCAATGGGGACCCAATACAGCACTTAAACATGGAAAAAGTCACATTTTCAAGTTTATAATTGATATTGATTATGAAAAAAGCTACTAACACAACACTTAATGCTTGATTCTGATTGGCCAGCAGCGACAAGGTACTGTATGTTATAACCAGATGATAACCACGGAATGTTTGCAATTCTTCAAAATGAGCTAATAAAAGATATCAAATCAAAACTTTGTGTCTATATATTTACTTGTATATTGACTAGCCTTGTAATAAGTGGAATAATGAACAGCCAGCCAGGTTGTTATTGCAAACAAATCCCTTTAGGGTTATCCAAGACCCTTCCACTTTGCGTCTGGGTCCTGATCACCCAATCGGGATTTATTCTGCTACAACAGCATGCTGGCCGTACATTATACCTTACAACTAATATGTTGTGAGTGGAAACTGTATCATATGCACATCAATTGCAATGAGCATTTGGGCCCACGTCTCTTGGGCTTGCATTACTGCATTAATGTACTTTTAATGTACCAGAACAGAAAGCAAGAACAATATGAGGATTGTTTGTAGTGTCCCTTATATCCAAACTCCGGCTCAGCAGCCTAGATGAGCTGATAGTGAGGTAAAAACCCACTTAATTAAAAGAAATGCGTTTTTTTGCTAAGAGGGCCCATGTGGTACTCAATATTGATGCATTGGTGTCAGATCTGGTATATAGTTAGGAAAGCACTTAAAGCTGCTTGTTTTAGATGCAATACACACTGACATATGCAGCACGACATCATTGTTTCATATCAAAGGGAGACGGTTTCTTGACTTTCTAATTTGTGGATAGAAAAAACAACTTTGCATCTTCAAAGGCTGCCGTTTTTCAATGTTGGCAAAACCTCATCAGGGTTTAAAAGATGGTTAAGACCACTTTTAAGTGATCACAAATTCAAGGAAATCATGCAGAATGATATTGAGCCGTTTGCATGTTGTCTAAATGGATGTGTTTATTGAACTGTGGAAACTTTTCCCAAAAACATATCATACAGCTTGGTTTCTATAAATATATATCTAAAAGTGACAGCTTTTGAAGTAAGAGCCTAAGGGGCAAAGCAAATTTCTTTTATTTTAAGCATTTCCATGCTTGTTATTTTACTAATAGATGAAGCTGTTAATAAGCACTTTTAACCTGTAAAAATATTCTTTTTTTGTGACATTAATTTGTGGTGCATCAGAATAGCTACGAAAGTTTTAGGCATGAACACACATTAAAGTAAACATGCCAAAATAAATCAAAAACGATAATTTGAATAGTTTATGTACCTTATTTGCTGCTTTAACAAAAGTTATAAAACCTCATTCTCAAAACATGAGATGCATTTCAAGGAAATAAGTGCAAATTTATTGTATTGTATTATGATTAATTGTATATTTTGGTTTAATTGTTGATCTCCGTGTATCACCCCACCCATTTACTCATTTTCTTGTGTGTTTGTTTTTATCGTCCATCAATTTAGTCCATTCAGTCCATCACTGCACAGCATCACAAACTTTACAGTAAGTTTTCGCATGATGCGTCTGCAAACACTACTGTGTTCATTTTGTGACTGTAATGGACTTTAATGGCCCCATTGACCGCCTTTATTTCCAGTGTAAATCAGCCCGCAGCCTTGTTATGGTTCAGTCTTCACCTGAAAACGTCCCTGAGCAGACATTAAACCTCTCACTTCGAGATCACCTGCGTTCACAGACACTTCAGATTCCTGGTGCTTCGGTCTGTCATTTCCGGCATCATTAGTCTTCATGGCTCATTTGAAATATCCTTGCAATGACACTGGACAAAATAAATACTATGACATAACAAGTTATCATAGGAAAATTACACAGATGTCAATCAACAGGCAGCCATGCTTCAAGGCAAGCAGCTTTAAGAGATGGATATGAGCAGCACTGCACTGCAATGTGTATTAATGTTTGTTATTTTAATGAAAGTTGCTGGTAATTTATACTGCACCTGCGGTTGCTAATGAAAGAAATCTGTAATGTGTAACAGGTTGCTGAATGGAGACCATTATTGCTTAAATGCACATTTGACCACAAGTAATATTTAACTTAAAAGGATAAAATATACACAAAGACTCATTTAGGAAGATTCGATTTTTTTATAGTGATGTGTATCATCAAGAATACGATACGTATCATGATAAAGGGGTTTCAGTGTGATACGTTTTTAACACATTGTGGTGCTGTAAAGCGATGCGATATATTGGTGGGGGGTTTGCAATATAATAGGATATACCCTCACCTAAAGGATTATTAGGAACACCTGTTCAATTTCTCATTAATGCAATTATCTAATCAACCAATCACATGGCAGTTGCTTCAATGCATTTAGGGATGTGGTCCTGGTCAAGACAATCTCCTGATCTCCAAACTGAAAATCAGAATGGGAAAGAAAGGTGATTTAAGCAATTTTGAGCGTGGCATGGTTGTTGGTGCCAGACGGGCCGGTCTGAGTATTTCACAGTCTGCTCAGTTACTGTCATTTTCACGCACAACAATTTCTAGGCTTTACAAAGAATGGTGTGAAAAGGGAAAAAGATCCAGTATGCGGCAGTCCTGTGGGCGAAAATGCCTTGTTGATGCTAGAGGTCAGAGGAGAATGAGCCGACTGATTCAAGCTGATAGAAGAGCAACTTTGACTGAAATAACCACTCATTATAATCGAGGTATGCAGCAAAGCATTTGTGAAGTCACAACACGCACAACCTTGAGGTGGATGGGCTACAACAGCAGAAGACCCCATTGGGTACCACTCATCTTCACTAACAACAGGAAAAAGAGGCTACAATTTGCACAACCTCACTAAAATTGGACAGTTGAAGACTGAAAAAATGTTGCCTGGTCTGATGAGTCTCGATTTCTGTTGAGACATTCAAATGGTAGAGTTAGAATTTTGTGTAAACAGAATGAGAACATCGATCCATCATGCCTTGTTACCATTGCGCAGGCTGGTGGTGTAATGGTGTGGGGGATGTTTACTTGGCACACTTTAGGCCCCTAATGGTGCTTTTCCATTGCATAGTACCCCACGGTTTGGTTTAGTTTGGGTCGGGTCAGCTTAATTTTGGGAGCTCTTCCATTAGGTGCAGTACGTGGTACCCGATACTTATTTTCGTACCATCTCGGTTGGGGTTCCAAGCGACCCGAGCTGATACCAAATGTGACGTGAAAACACTGTAGATCACTGATTGGTCTGAAAGAAACTACCAGCGTCATGGCTATAATGTTAGCTTTACCTTTAGTGCTAGTTTGCGCTCTCTCGGGCAAACATGTTGTCATCTGTCCTCTGCTATAAGTTCCCAAACTCCCTTTTAGCGATGAAAAACATCCACATGTTGAGAATCAGGGACACCATAACAGTTTTTTTCCAGACTTGCAGTTTGTGACGGAACATTCGCGACGAGCACGTCAGCATTATGCTTAAATGCAACTTCAATGAGGCTCAGCGGAGCGCCGTCGGCTAACGCCACGGGTGTTTGAACAGAAACTGTCATGTGATACAGAGGTAGTGATAAACACGATGTGCAAACATCTATTTGTGGTGGCCAATTTATATTTGTGGCGGACTGAGAAATAAATAAATGTATGGAAATGTACAAGGACGTTCTCCTCTCACTTGTATGATGTCACAGCAGCAGGCAGCGCAAATATAACGACACACCTATAATCCCTCCCACTGCGAAGTGATACTCGATAGTAGGGCTGGGTAAAAATATTGATTCATCAATGCATTGCAATTATTTGTTTCTCAATTCAATATCGATTCATCAAATCCTATGAATCGATTCAGCCCCCCCCGGCAAGTGGCGCCGCTGTGGGCAACACTCTAGTGAGAGCGTTCAGCGTTGTACAAGACGCGCTTTATCAAAACAGAAAGATCAAAGATGGCAAACAGCAGCACTTCTTTCAAGCCTTCACCATCAACATGATCAAACATTAGTAATACTATACACATTATTTAAAAATATACTCAGGTACTTAATTGCTTGTGTATTTACTTATTATTGAATCGATATCGAAGCAAGTAAATCAATATTGAATTGAATCGAATCGAATTGAATCGAAGCCTCAAGAATCGAAATTGAATCGAATTGTGAAATTCCTAACAATAACCAGCCCTACTCGATGGGATAGCTAACCACGCCTAAGTGAGGTGAGCTGACCCGACACAAACTAAACTAAACTAAACCGTGGGGTACTATGCAATGGGAAAGCACCATTAGTGCCAACTGGGCATTGTTTAAATGCCACGGCCTACCTGAGGATTGTTACACCTACACGGAGCTTTTCAAATCTGTGCTTTTCAGGAAGAAAGTGAAATCTGGGGCTACAAAAATGTACAGTATGTGTTTTTCAACCATAAACCACGTGAATACATTGTATTATACTAAACACACAAAAAAATTTTTTGCAATAAAATAGGTGCACTTAAAAAAATAGCCAACCTATTTATATGAAATTATTAGAGGAACACATTTTTGCATCATATTGACTTGTGATTCTGCTCCTCCTCTAGGGGTGAATCTAGATATAAACATTAAGAAATGGACTTTGAACCATTAGTTTTGTACACAAGTAGGGTAATCTGAACATTGCAACCGTTTGTGAATGTGTTTTTTTTTTTCATTTTGATAAACAGGAGCAACCTATCCGAGACCGTGCACAATGATGGCACCAGCACTGTTCTGTTGGGTCCGGATTTGTATAATTTATTAATAATTCATTGCATCCTGAAAAAAGCATGTGAATAAAACAGTGAAGATCTCAGAGTGAAGCGAAGAGAAGAACTGCTCATATTTTGCCTATAAAACAAGTTGCACACAAAAATCTGAAGGATTTGCACGTTGGCATGACGATTTTCCTACACCCCTAGTATTTCATTTAAATGTTATATAAATCATGCATTTAGCCATATATTTGTAAGTGCAGCTAAGTTGAACAAGGTTAAATCACACAATAACAACTTCAAGGTTTGTGCAAAGCCTTTGTGAAATGCAAATCTATAAACAACAGGTGTAGGTCGAGTGCGGTCTATAAGAGCAAAGGTGAGCTTGATGATTGGGTTGAATTTGAATGAAGCTCTAACATAAAACAAAACATTTTTCCATCAAGGGGTTGTTTTTAAAGAGTATTTTCATCTGTAGGCATACACATCATTCTCTTGCTGTGATTTGATTTAAAATTCAGTATGTTCAGTATGCAAAACTAAAATGAATTAAGGGCAATGCTATTTTAACAAGGTGTGCGCTGTCAGTGCGATTGGAAACCTACAGTTTGATGAACAAGATTGAGAATAAGTCGTGCTCTGGTTATATTCAGACTCGCTAATGGAATATGTCTTTCTCCCAGCTCACAAAGCCGCGGCAAGATTGATGCTCTCTGTTTAATTAACAAGAATTATTTACTGAGCGCAGCTAGCCGTCTACAGACCCACTCATGTAATGGATATATTAGCTAAAGACTCAATGGATTAGTGGCTGCACATTTAGTGAACTGGGAGCAGTCTATCATTCGAAGAAAGTCACGTAGCGCTGCGTTCTGGCCTATCACCAGCCAGTGAAGTTGTGATGAACTGAATGTGTGCGTACAGTATGTGTGTTTGATTGGGTCGTATGACAATATTATCTTTAGCAAGATTGATAGCAAAGACGTGCCATCTGTTGTTATTTGGTGCTGGCAGCACATTATTGGAAAGCCTAATTAGACCATGCCTCGTGCGTTGGGTTTATTTTTCTTTCTATATGCTTTTGTGTGCGCATTTGTGTGCCAGAGTATTAAGCCTGTATGATATTGGCCAGCAGAATCGCCAGTCTTTGATTAGTAAGTGTGACACACTCGCTAACAGCTGAATAATTGTGAGCAATCTTAAAGTGCTTTTCTAAGTTTCTATCCGTGGCTAGAAAACAACACTGAAAAAATGATTCATTGAATTTAATCAATTTTTTTAAGGTAAGTGGTTGCAATCAATTTATTTAAGCTACATTTAAACAAAAAAGATTAGTAACGTAAAATAAAATATAAAACTTTTGTTTAAATGTAGCTTAAATAAATTGATTGCAACCACTTACCTTAAAAAAATTGATTAAATTCAATGAATCATTTTTTTCAGTGAAGTCAAGGAGTCTTTATCTAAAAGAAAATCATCCTACATTCACAATCTATAAACCACTGGCGGGCGGTGACTACTTTTTTTGAGGGTGCTCAATGCGAAGTTCGTCACAACATGTATGTAGCCCGTCATGTGTGTGGTTCGTAATTTCAAAATATGTGTTCTGCGCGTCGAGAGATCCTATGTGCATCACGTGTCTTGTCAAAATAAGAGCCTGCTGCAGACGCGTCTAAAGGGTTTATGATAAAAGAGACGCTCGCGTTTGCCAAATACTCACATAATCTCATGCATGATCAGAGTTTACTGTTAAGGGAGTGTCTTGCATGGATTTTTTTAACATGAGTCTGTTTTATCATAAACGGTTTTGACGCGTGTGCAACAGGCACCCACCTTGACAAAACACATGATGCACACGGTCACATGACACAACAAACACACACTTTGAAAGCACGAGCAACACACACAACACTCCGAACACTTATTTTGAATTTACGTCCCTCGGATGAGCAGCCACGAGCCGCCACTGCTATAAACACTTGCATTACCAATGCAAAGAGTGACCTCTTTGTATATATTACATACAAAGGAGGATATTGACGTATCAGCACAGATTAAAGTGTCTTAAGTCTCCGATGCAGTTCTGACAGTGTCTGAAATTTTGGTTTGCACTATTTAGCATTCCCTTTATATTATGACTGGGAATTTGTGGATAATTTATTATTCCGGGCAGGCTAGTTTTTATTCACTCTTGTTCCAAAACAACAAGCCAAACATTGCCAACATTACCCCAACTTGCTTGATCTGTGGTGCTATTTTACATAGAATATCAGAATGTGACACTGATTGATGTAAAACATCAAGCTAACACTGTCAGTCATTAAAAAAATGTATAGCATGCATGCAGTCTGACATAAATTAAAGTTGATGCCGCACAGCCTAGCAGATATAATATCATTAAAATTTGACAAGCAGCATACCTACAGGAATATGTTGCATTGAGTACCCGACTTCAGTCGAAATTCATATCAAACATATTGTCTCGCATTATGTGCGTTGAATTAGAATTAATTCATTTTGATGTCCGAACCCATATGAAGTATTAAGAGTGCACTAACATTGTTAAAAGCACAGCAGCCAGGCAAACAGAAATTATAAATGTCATATGGCTACTAAATGCAATGGACAACAACTGCAGCTGTGCGAATAATACAATAAAATATAGTTGGTGGCTTTCAGATACCTCTAGGGAATAACATGAACAGAATAAATGCTTGAATTTCTGACAAAGAAACTAGTTGGAGAATTTATTTTTTTAAAAATGAGATTTTTGAAAATAATATTATGAGACTGAACACCATTAACCTGAGTTACTTTGTAATTCTCTATGTCAGTCAGTCAGTTCGTTTCTCTCTTTGTTCTGTTTTAGTTCTAGTAAATCTGCTTTCAGAAATAGATTTCGGATGTGCTGGCTGGTTTATTATTGGTCACTTCAAGGCTGTCCATTGCTATGATGGATTAAAATGGAGAGGGTTACACTTTAATAGTCCACTTTATTCTGCTAACTATAAATAAGTTTGCAACTACAGTTCTGTGCAAAAGTCTTAGGCCACCAAGCTACCATTAGATTTGTTGTTTTTAAAATCATATATAATTATTTTTCAGTATATTTAATAGAATACAACCAGAAAATGCAGGAAATGTGTATGTAGTATTAAAAACAGTATAAAAGTATAAGCTGAAGCGTCAAGTATTTAGGGAAAATGCCCCTTCCACTTGAGCTCTTAAACCTAAATGAAATTAAATCTTAATTTCTTATTCTAATAGAATGACTTCAGGACTTCAGTCTTCTCAAAAAAGCTCAAGATATGTTTAAAGCAACACCAGTTTTTTTTACCTTAAAATAACGTTTCCAAAAAAAGTTTCAGTCATTCATCCACTCGAAATAGGGTGAATGGCACTTTCAGATTCGCTTTGCAGCCCTCTATCGGCCAAAACCGCACTAAAGAAGTTTCCAACCGACGGGTCGCGGTCCTGTAGTTTGAGTGAAAACTACAAAATCTTGCTTTACGACAGACCTACAATCCAATCAGAGCCAGCTATGCTGCAGTATTTACGACAGTGGTAATGGACAATTACGCTTCTAACCTGTAGGGGGAGCAGAGAGCAAAAAGTCTTTAGTGTTGCTTTAAGGCCAAGAGAGGTAACACTATATACCGACTGATGATTGAAGACATTTAGTTCTGAATTTTTTTATATTTGTGTACATAATTCCTTTATTTTCTGTTTGTATCTTTAAAAAGAGTGAAAATATATATGGATGGACATTAAAACTACAGCTAAAACAACAAAGCTGGTGGTGTTGGTGGCCTAAGACTTTTGCACAGTACTGTACATATCAACCACTTCTGATTACAGCATTAGTAGAATGTTATAGTTAGGGAACAGGTTAGTATAATATGTTGACATGAAGCAAAAGTAACGCAGGACAAAAGTACAGAGCTATTTTCTCAGAGCCCTGACTAGATTTGCATTTCAAACCATGAACATGTTCAGCAAGCAAGCCTTGACGGAGCTGCCAAATATGGCACAATTTCGTCATCGTTTCCCCGGAAAGCTTTTTTAGAGCATGAAGAGTAAATTTCTGAAGTGATTCTGAAAGATTTTTTTATTATAACTAAGTTGAGTTTTTCGTTTTTATGTGTTACAGACTGATCAATCTACAGGTTATTTAGTGCTGTAACACATACTGAGGTTGCCTTCTGAAAAGTTTTTCAAAATAAAAGTATGGGTTAAGTTCCTGTCAGGACCATAGACTGTAAAAAAAGATGGACAACGCCCGTTTGCTTTTTTCCATTGGTGAAAAGTGAAGCCACCAGTGTCCCGATATGGCGCTGACATCTTGGGTCTTGAGTCTGCGCAGTAGCAATTTCAGGACCAGTCCTGCGCAGTAGTGAGAAGTAAAGCCGCAAAATCAAAGCCCTGCCCTCGCTCTCGCAGAATTCGCATATCACAGCTGTCAATCATGACGTAACACCACCATTTTTATAGCATTAAATAACTAACTAAAAATGAACTTATTTTAAAAACAAACACTTGAAGTTACATCAGCGTGATAACAACTATAGTAAATGACAAAAAACAGCTTTGGAAAACCATAATTGAAGTGTAATTAAATTGTTTAGTTGGTCTCAAGTCCCATTGAATAACATGTGGAGGCAGGGTTTATGACCTATACCAGGGGCGTAGGCAGAAATTGTATTTTGGGCGGGCCAGGGCAAAAGTGAGTGGGCCTATAGTTTATATTAGAATAAAATGACTTGAATAATAATTAAACCTTAGAGTAGAAAAAAAAAAGAATAGACAAACTGCAAAGCAGTTACATCTTTACTTTGCAATTTTCGGCAAAGGAAATAATAAAACACTGTCTAAACATGTTCAACCAACACAGAGCTCAATAAAGGCTGGACAAACCAGGCCAGCATAGACAATAAACTGTCTTATTCAGGCTAATCAGCAGTGCAAAAACAGTTCACCTGAAATAAAGTAGGCTAAACGTAACAGAAAATTGAAAAAATGAAAACTCTCAGCAGAGCACGGTTTGAAATAAATAAACTTATAGCAACTCATTTAAATTAAACAATGTAAGTTAACCTATAAGGCGTACATCTATACACAACACACATTATTAGATCACTTCAGGAGCAAAAATAAGGAAACGAGTTAAACAACAGGCCTACCTTTGTTGTTTTCATTCTACAAGATGCAAGCGCCTGGGTTTAATGTTGAAAACAGAAATGATCTCATTATATTCCAAAGGGTCACAGAGTTTTTTTCTCAAAAAACAAAAGGCACAGGTTTTTGAGGCGAGTAATCGAGTCATGGATTCAAATTGGGTTGTGAGGGTGGTTTATCAATTGCCGTTAGATCGGCGGGTAAACCTGTGTCAGGCTGACCGGGAGAGAGCTGCCGCCAGGGAGCAAGCGGCAAGCGGCAACCGGCACCACCAGCGCCTGACTAGCCTTCTTGTGGGTTAATGAGTCTGAAGAACTGCGCTGGTAGGACTCGGCAGATGGAGGCAGTGGCGTATCTTCTTCCTCAACACTTGCGTTTTTAAATAACACATTAAAGAAACTTTAGCCATTATTGTGGCAATGTTAATAATATTAGCTAAAAAACGCAGTTAGCAAAGTTAGCTGGCTGGCTGCCTAAGCCCGCCGCTTCCCACAGAGTCTACCTGTCAGAAGAACCCCTAGCAACCAAGCAACCAATTACGTTCCGGCGGCTTCCTACAACTTGCTTCAACAATTCCATGTTATTTAGAAAGCAAATTAAACACACACCAGTCAAAGATAACTCGGGTTTATATTAATATATTTTCTTAAATACATTTGAATAATAAAAATAAACTAAAAGTGTATTTTGATGAAACTTGCCTGGGCGGGCCAGGGAGTTAAGTGGGCGGGCCAGTGCCGCCCTGGCCCATTACTGGCTACGCCCCTGACCTATACTAGGACCACTCACGCGATCGAGACGTTTTGGCTTCACTTTTCAGGGCTTGTGCGACACGCTTGGTCAGTACGAAAGTAACATTTGTTACTTTTCTCCTGCTGCTAATACTGTACTGATGTATTATGTTGAGAATTTATATTATGAATTAATAATTTTTTGCAAAGATAAATGACAAAATATGTTTGCAGTTATATATAAACAAGGTCATAGTATATTTAACGAAATAACAGTAACACACAATTTTTAATGTTGTGTTACTTTCGACCAGCCTGTGTGTTACTTTCGTCCCATCTGACGGGGTCGAAAGTAACAATGTGCAACTTATGTTCAAATTATACTAAAGTCGTTTATCTATGTAGTCGTTTATCATCTATGTAGCTGTCATGTGTGTGGTTTGTACTCTTAAGGGAGTGTCCTGCGTGTATTTTGTGAATGTAACCGTCTCATAAATGGTTTTGACGCGTGTGCAGCAGGCACTTATTTTGACAAAACACGTGATGCACATGGTTCACATGACGCAACAAACACATATTTTGAATTTGAATATTTTGAATCTCACATGTAATGTAAAAAAATGCATTTTTGTCATTATTGCATAATTGCGTCGTATTGGATAAAAACATCTGAGAATTGCAATTTAAAGCAATGTTGTAGGATGTGTGCAAGTGCCAGCTCCAGAAACTAATAAAGCCTATGAAATTAAAAAGGCCTTGCAATTATTATCAGGATTATTGTTTTAACACACTTGGCTAACTGTTAACTGTTGAAGCCCTGCTATGGTCGGGGTCATAATAGATTAGTTCCTCTTTCTTTTTTTGCCACACAAATTCATAACATCTCTATCTGCAGCTGTAAAAGTACAGCCCTGTACAGATCTGAGTAAAGAAGATGGCATTACACAAAATCACGTCTAAGCATTCACTGACCTTCTACATTTCCCTTCCGTCTAAGTTGTATTACACCTGCATGTTGACCAGAGGAAATCTTGTTCTGAACACTTTAAAGAAGCCACACAGTGGTTCCCTTGAATACAAAACACATCTGCAAATCTCTTTTCTTAACTCGAGTGTAAACACTTGAATCCTGCTTTCATATTCCGGCGGCGATTTAAAAGAACCCTTCCTGGGACACTGAAACGCTTTTCCTGTTTGCAATTTCCTTTCACGTAATAATTTCCCCTCCTCCTAAGAAGCACTTAAACCAGTCCGTTCTCCATGGGGTTTTAAACGGTGCTCGTGTTCGTTTAATAACGAACATTAAAGTCGCAGTTTGCATTTTTTCTCTCTTTAACCTTGGTTGGTGGGTAGGGGCAGTTTGCTAACATGACTCTTGGTACGTCATTCACATGCAGTTGAGGACTCTGGGTATTAAGCAAATCCCAGCGGTGGGGAAGGGGTGGGCCGAGGACAGTCGAGGGGGTGGGGGGCATTGATGAAATGACCAGGAAAGCCTAATTAAAGTTGCTGAGCTCAAACGCATTGATGTATTGCCTCCATTATGGCCCGGTTCGATAGGTCTGGCCTCCAGCGCTGCTACAGACACTCAGTGTGCGCCAAACATTCGAAATAACTAGCAGCAGCATGTGAAAGGAGCCTGATAGCAAAAGATTGTGCTGTCTCAGTAGCCGGTTAGATTTATGAGGCGGCATGTGCATCCATGCTTGCATGGGTGGAGATTCGGGCAGGGGGCGTGTCCTTTTCCGAATTTAAAGAAGTTAATTGTCCTTACAATTATGTATTCATCTTTTTTATTATCAATGTTGAAATGAATTTGGCACGATGAGCTCTGGAGTTGAGTCATGAGTCATGCAGGTGATGTTATACTTTTAACGATTTCTCATCTTAGCATAACAGTGGACAAGTGTCGTGTGTACACTGCAAAAAAAAAAAAAAAAAAAAATGATTTTCAAGAAAAAAAAACGTTTTTTTTTGTCTTGTTCTCAGTGAAAATATCTCAAAATGTTTAAATTAAGATGCTTTTTCTTGATGAGCAAAACGACCTAAGAAAATAAGTCTAGTTTTAGACAAAAAATATGAAATTTAAGTGATTTTGTGCATAAAACAAGCAAAAAAAATCTGCCAATGGGGTAAACAAAAAAAATCTTGAACATTTTTCTTAAACACTAAATTCAAGAAAAAACCAAGAAAAAGTTGCTTACCCCATTGCCAGATTTTTTTGCTTGTTTTATGCACAAAATCAATTAAATTTCATATTTTTTGTCTAAAACTAGACTTATTTTCTTGGGTCGTTTTGCTCATCAAGAAAAAGCATCTTAGTTTAATAATTTTTTTTTTTTAGATATTTTTACTGAAAACAAGACAAAAATACTAAGATTTTTTCTTGAAAATCATTTTTAGCAGTGTATTTCTTAAATTAATACATGTACAGTAATATAAATTCAATTAATAATATTCAGTGAAGTGTATGGGTGATTGGATGAGCAGAAGTGCACTTCTCCACACCGTGTTGTTGTCATCATGACATTCGGCGTACGCAAATGCACGCTTTCTGTCTGCTATGCACATAAATCAGCAATTATACACTGCAAAAAAATGATTTTCAAGAAAAAAATCTTAGCATTTTTGTCTTGTTTTCATTAAAAATATCTAAAAATTCTTAAATTAAAAAAGTATAATTTTTAGACCAAAAATATCAAATTTAAGTGATTTTGTGCATAAAACAAGCAAAAAAATCTGCAAAAAAGCAAAAAAACTTTTTTGAATTTTTCTTGAATTTAGTGTTTAAGAAAAATGTTTTGCTTACCACATTGGCAGATTTGTTTTGCTTGTTTTATGCACAAAATCACTTAAATTTGATATTTTTGTTATAAAAACTAGACTTATTTTCTTGGGTCATTTTGCTCATCAAGAAAAAGCATCTTCATTTAAGAATATTTAGATATTTTTACTGAAAACAAAACAAAAATACTAAGAAATGTTTTCCTTAAAAATCTTTTTTTTTTTTTGCAGTGTATTAATTTTTAGTTAATGTTTCACGTTTCAGGATAAACCAAACTTGGGTTTGGATCTGTACCTGTACCATGGTCAGGTAATTAGCAAAAATGTAAAGATAATTAAGAGAAAGAGACAATTACAGGTGCTTCTTGTAGCGTCACAACAGTTACACATCAATTTGTGTATGAACGTATGCTATTGACTTTTATTTTGCTAATATAAACATATGAACATGTACGATCTCTCATCTCTTCTCTGTCTCTTTCTCTCTTCTATCTCTTTGCTAGATGAGTGGAGAATATAAACCACAGGGATTAGCCACGCTAGCCCGTGGGCTAGCATTACTAGCTCCGTCTCACACGGCGCTCCATCAACAGCCATCATAGGCCTATGTAAAGCATGTGGGGTGAGTTATGGCAGCTCTAACGGGTAGGCATGGGTGTTTATAATGTGTGTTATGGTGCCAGGCCTCCGGGGGAGAGAATAAAACACTGACTAATGGAGGCGGGAACAGTAAGGAGAGAGAGCGGGTGCAGATTGTGAAGGTCATTGCTCTGAGTGCTTCGCTCCAATGATAAAGGATTTGGTTTTATGTGAAGATTTACTGGCTCTGTTACAGTCGTTGTTAAAGGTGATGTTATGTTGCGTATATTCCGTTTCCAAACAGGTCATAGGTAACGTTTCTCTTTCCGTCTCTGGGAACTTTTCAGTATAATCGGAGAGCGTAATGTCATTTTTTTTGCCCACACAGCGCTTGGTGGTTAGGTGCATGTGATGGAAATGAATGCAGATGTTGTTGTTTTGTTTTAGGAGAATAGATTTGAACTGATAGTTTGATTTAATGTCTTAAATATCATACTTACAATTGCTGTTGTGGGCATATATCAGCAGTGCAGTTTTTCCAGCGCGCTGATAGACGGCCATAAAAGCACAATTGTAAGTCTGATATTGCTTTTATAGAGCAGTTTAAGGGGCAATAGAAGGGTATGTAAATAAGTAAAGATAAACCAAGGAGAGTCCCAAAAACCCTTGTGTGTGTGAAACTATTTTTTTTACAGCTATGCCTAGGTGCTAGTAAATAATTTGGGACTGTTTGTGATATTGTGGTGCTATTAGACAAACATAATTTTCTTGAGTCGGGAGTGATGAGTCACATGACATATACGACTCAGATGATTGGCTGAAATTGGCTCTTTGGGTCATAGATGGCCTTGATGGATTTTAAATTTTGTACCTACATTGTGCCACCAGGAAAACTTCCATAGAGATAAATGGGAGTGCTACATTGTAAAAAACTGATTGCTTACTTAGTATTATGTCTTGATTTCCACACAAGATCTACAAAGATAAAAAAATTGTAAATTGAGATACAATTACTTAAGAACCAAAATGATCTAAAATATTAAGTCTTGTTTTATAAACTACATTACAAACGAGTTTATGCTTAAAACAAGAAAAGCACAATGGGGTAAGAAAAATAAACTTGAATCAAGTTTAACCTCTTTATTAAGTAACTGAAGCTTGTTTTTCTCACCCCATTGGCAAATCTTTTTCTTATTTTAAGCATAATCTTACAGAAAACAATATTTAATATCTTAAGTTATTTTGCTTCTCAAGTACTGAATTATGAGATATTTATAGCCATTTATTACCCTGGACTACAAAACCAGTAAAATGTTACATCTGTATATTAGTTCTAATAGCCAGAAATACATTGTATGGATTAAAATTAAAAAATTTTAAATGCCAAAAATCATTAGAATATTAATTAAGATCCAAGATATTTTTTGTCAATTTCCTACTGTAAAAATGGGCATCGGGACCTCTTGGGCTTTGACTGTCTGTGCTCCGGTACCTATTTGCGGGGATCCGCCACCTCACGTGGTATAAAACAACAAAAACACAATATACTTTATTAAAAATTAAATATATATTATGCCCATTTTTGCCTTTATTTGATAGATAGTAATTACAGAGATGACAGGAAAGTATAGGGTAAAGAGAGGGGTAAGGGATTGGCAAAAGACCTTGAGCCGGGATTCGAACTCGGGTCGCCAGAAGTGCGTTTGCACCATGTGTCGGAGCACCATCCACTACACCATCGGCTCCGACATTATTAATTTCTTCTTTTAAATTTTTGTGTGATTAGGATGTGAAAAGCACTGCGGAATTACGTCATATACGTGTCTCCGCTGACAAAATTAGCCTTCCCTCTAAAACTTCAAGGGTCGGAATCGTGCGCCGTAAAAATGTAAAAAATCGGATAAATTCGTTATCATTTTTCAAATGAAAAGAAGAGACTACACAGGACTACACCACTACACAGGAGTGCGACTGCAGTACCGAACGAGTAGGAGGCTGCCATGGCATCAGCCAGCCAGGATCAATAGCAAGGTAAGGTAGGCCGTGTTTGCAGTTCAGATTTGGAGGGAGAGTGCTTGCAACGATAATGAAGTTGAGGTGAAAGGTCAAGGATGGAATGCAGAATTTGGGACCGAAGCTCAGCTCAAGGTTAAACAGTCCAGGTGTGGGGTGTTTTCCCTTATGAAAATTAAGCATGGTTTTGCTCAGGGCCGTGCACAGGGGGGTGGCCCGGTGGCTAGAGCAACTGCCCTTCTGCCCTAATTGGCTGAGGTGCCCCTCTCGCCAACCCCAGTCAAAGTGTTCTGTTACCGCTCGTCTAAAGATCCACTGTTTCTGGTAATCCACTTCGTGATTTCCCGCCTGCTCCGCAGCATCTATCACATTCTGTGTCCACTCTTTGAAGGGCGAAGACGACAGTTTGTTGTATTAACAGGTAGATTCATTACATTACCTCAGTTGTTAAGCTGCTCAATTAGTAATTTGGTAGTTTGAAGCCGAGAGTGGTCGTGTTCTATATTTATCTTTGCTTGCTTGTGTTCTCGTGATCACTACTTAATTTTCTTGTGATCTCGACATAACAAAAGTTGTATTCTTGTGATGTGATTAAAGCTTACGTGTACTCAATAGAACATAATTTTTAGACAGCAAAAGCATATTTAGCAAATTAGCATGGATGAACAAATGAGATTTTACTTCAGAGATTCGCTCAAGATGAAACAGATTTGCCAATAATTGACCATTTGATAGCGCTGTGAATTTGGGGACCGTCTTTAAAGTAACTCCATATACGTTTCTACTTTAAACAGCATTAAAATGGAATAACTTAAAGTCAACAAACAGTCACAAAACCAACTGTAAAGTGTTCGTGATTGACAACTATAATGCACACTTTTTTAGATGTTTTATATTTATTCAAATAAACAGTTAAATACTATTGTAGATAGAAACGTGTACAGTGCACTTTAGAGATGGTCCCTAAATTCACGAACATCTAACTTTATTTATTTATTAAGTCTATCGACAATTAGCTACGCGGGGTAATGGCGAAAACTCCATATGCATCAGCAGTCCCCTTCAAAATAAATGAAATATTATGGACAGGAAATTACATTATGGCATTTGGATTATTATGTCTGGATAGCCAGAAAACAACTTTTGTTATCTCGAGATCATGAGAAAACAAGCAGCAAAAATAAAAATATGGATGACCTGTCTCGGCTTTCCTATGTTTTTGTATTTCTGTGGATGATTTGCTCTCTGTCGTCTTAAAGTGCTAACAACTTAGCAAACATTTTTAGAATTACAGTGATTGTCTAATAAAAGTAATGTACCCGATGAGATCTAATATAAATAACACCAAATTTGCTGTTGTTGGCACACCTTGTCGACAAAAAATAAAAAACAATGTTTTAAAAAAAGACAGAGTTGGAAGGGAGGCTGCAAAAGCTGTTCAAAATTGCAAACATGGATTCAAAGTTTCAGCATGTAAATCATATAGAATATTAAGAAGTTTTGTCACACTCTAAATCTTGTTATAAAGTCTATTTTCCATTATAATCACTTATATTATTTGATACTAATCTATAACACATCATATTGTTAAAACCATATAAATTGTGCCCCCTTTTTGGTTTGGGCCACTGCCCCTCAAAATGTCTGTGCACGGCCCTGGTTTTGCTAATAGTAACCAATACACCCAAAACATTGTTAGTACACTTTTAACACAAAAAAACACATGGTTGATTTTCTTAAGGGTTAGACAACTAAGGACGTGTTTTTTTATCGTTTAATATTATAGAAAGCTTTGTGTAATTGTGAACTAGGAAGTAGCTATACCTGTTGCGAAATGAATTGCTGAGTTTAACAATTAAGCATGAGGTTTATGTGGGCTTTTGTGTGTTGTAAAGATTAGTGTAGTACAGGGAGTATTTTAGCACATAGCATGCCATTTTCAGCACCGTATATTTTGCATTCCGAGACCTGCACCTGCCTCATCACCCCCCCCCCCCCCCCCTTCTGCTCTGGTTTGGCGTTGCAGCACCTTTTGTTTTATGCTGCGTTCACACCAGCTGCGGTAGAGGTTAGAGTGATTTCAATCTTAAGTCAATCTGAGGCGTTAAGCGTAGCACGATAGACGTGATTCCACCTCATTTGCACGAATTAGACTAGATGGCGCGAATTGAGCGTTGCCGCAGGAAACGCACAAGTTGAAAAATCTGAACTTTGGCAGAAAAACACGCTAACCAATCAGGAGCTTGCTCTAGTAGTAACGTGATTACAGGAAGCGAGCCGAGTCGCAGAACTCCTCCCATGACGCGAATTTCAGCGTGAATGTCTCGATGACTAGAATTTCACGCGTTGCTTTTACGTGCGAATGAAGCAAAGTACACTCAAAATGTTCAAGCGACCAACTACGCGCGGTAGACGCGAATTTGACGCCTCAAACACGTCTGGTGTGAACCCACAATTACAAATTAAGCACTAGGGGTGGCACAGTTCACACAACCCTCGATTCGGTACGTATCACGGTTTTATGGTCACAGTTCTCGGTTCAGTACGGTTCTGGTTGTTATTTTTTCTTTTAATTTTAACACTCCAGAAATGTATTATCTTATTAATGTATTAATTATCCATAATTTAGGATACAGTATTAAAAAAGTTATATCATGTAATCATATACAAACTGAATTTGACTTTAAGCACATTATTGGGACCATCCCTGAGGAAAGCCAGGTGAGATTTTGATACAGCAAGAGGGAAGACATTGATGATTTCAACATGCTTTTCGTTTATTTGGCAAAAAAGAGAATGTGTATTGCCATCGACATGAACTTTATGTGCATTTTTAGCATACAATGATAACTTGCATTTATCAAAATGCCAACTTCAGTGTAGCTCTTAGATTTATCACTGAGATGCTGCTTAAATACTGCAGAGAGTATATGCGAACGAGAGAGAAACATTCTATCTATTGTTTTATTTCCGCAGTCATCATAGGTAACATGAAATTAAAAATGTTTCCACACACCAAACTTATACGACACTGGCGCATCCTCCAACTCCGGGCAGACTTCCTTTTCTCTCCCACTTGCCATTTCTACACGTAAAATAACCTGCAGTACTACACTCCAAACCAGTCACCTCTTCTTTTTCGCGCGAAAGGGAAACACGCTATCTGAGGTCACATACAGGGCATTAGGCTTGATTGCGCATGCCATGAACCGTTGAACCGTGCGACGCACACGCGCTCCGAACCGAGACAAGCGAACCGAACGGTTCTGATTTTTTTCATGAACCGTGCCACCCCTATTAAGCACTGGCGTCGCCGCGTCGGAAACATTATATGTGGGTGGGACACATACGTGACGTCTTAGCATCACTGACCGTGATATGCTCTATCTCTTTTAAGGTGCACTCGTAGCAACGCTAAGATATAAAGGCCAGAACAGCTCCTCAGATGTGTCTGTAGAGGTGTTCAGTTAGAATGAGTAAAATGCGGATACGCTGCTCTGCCAAAGGATGTTTGGAGTGGGCTATTAACAGAATTCCGACCACCACCGTCTTTTATTCAATAAAAGCAATTGTTTAATTAAAAGGCAACCAAATATTAAAAAAAGCATCTACTCCAGTAATTATTTTTTGGGAAAGGGGCGGGTTGGACGAAGGGAACCATCCACATGTTTTGCTTCTGACGCCTATGAACGTAAATATATTAAAAATGTATTTATCTTAGTAATATGTGTTGCTAAGAATTTAGAGTTTCAAATAATTGTATCCCAGCCAAATATTTTCAAATCCAACAAACCATACATCAATGAAAAGCTAATTTATTCTTCCAATGATCTATCAATCTCAATTTCAAAAAATGTACTCTTATGACTGGTTTTGTGGTCCAGTGTCACATTTTTGAAGTATAACAGTTAATTTTCTATGGGGTTTGAAAACTTTTTAGGCTTTTTTGCAGTTTGCAGGACGGATAATTTGAATAGTGCATTTACATTTATGTATTTACATTTTTTTTCAGTAGGTCCTTGGTATCGAACCCACAACCTTAAAACAATGCTAAAACAATGTTCTAACATCTGAGCTACACAAAAACATCAAATACAATCAGAGTATGAATAACTTTTTACCAAACAAAGTGTATGTGTACCAATCAAACATCTGAAAGATTTGAGTGACACGGAAGAAAAGAAGTCTCTGTGGGAATATCCACACCTGTCACTATCACACACACACAGTCTTTACCGTCTGCCAGGGCTCCGCTCTGTTAGAGAGAGCGACATGGTGGAGACTCCACCGCTAATTGCTGCGCTTAAGACAGTGAAACCTACCTGGCGCCGGAGAGCTACCTGGTGTAATGTGCTGTTAAATCATTATGCAGTTCTTCGATTCTTTTCTTTGCTTCTTGAGGGCGACAACACAGTTGACACAGATGCTTGGCTCCCATGGCAGTGGCTCTGCTTTGGTTAGTGTACATCCCCCTTAATCAGCCCCTGGAGAACATTTCCGAGTACAGTTTCCGAGTACTTGTTGAGATGCTGTATACAATTTCAAACTATTTGCTACTTTTAAGTTGCAGCGTTACTTGTCACTTGTTCCCCAGGAAAAAGTTAGGATATCTCATGAGTTTGGTTAAAAGCTACCCTACTCTTTCATGCTTGCTGTCAGTCAAATAAACATATTTTATTTGTTCTGCAAGCAGGGGTTGGGTAAAGGGACCTGGAAACGAAATGCAGAAAGTGGCAATAACAAGGCAAAAGGTTGGTTTGCATTGCTTGTGTATGCATGCAAAGCTGAAAGAAACGAAAGAAAACACAAGTGGTTCATGTTCTGTCTTTGGAAAGAAGCCTTTCAATAATATCAGTCCCCTGTAGAGGAACCCTCTCTTTCAGGTTGTTTTGTTTCAAAACCGTTCTTCCATTTTGTTTAGTTGCCTTTTCCTCATTTTCACCCCGGTCTCTGGGGTCCGTGCGAGGCTGTGCATTTGTTAGTCCACAGTAATGGCCAATCACCAAAGCACTTAGCATGTGGCAGTAAAATACTCCCCGAGTTTTTAAAGCAAGCCTGGGGCAACATACTGTTCCCCAGGCAGCCAAGTCCTCCCTGGAGGACAATTCAGTCGGCTTAATCCCTGGCTCTAATTAAGCCAATTGATGGAGGACAGTCGTTGTGTACAGTTTATTTGGATGTTAAAATGCCACGCCGCAGACGAGCTTTTGGAGCAGGTTTTGTTTCTCTCCAGAGTAATCAAGAAATAACCACCCAAAGTCTTTTTCCGCATTTGAACCTGCCTAAAACGTGATGGTCCGGATGTTACTCAAATTCACACGAAAATGTGACGTTATCATGTTTAATGAGTGGTGCATCTATTTCTCATAACCACAAATACAGCGTCTCAAATGAAATGGCTGGAAAGTATGCACGTGGCTTTTTTGTGATTCACGTGCACATTGGCACAGAGATTGAACAAGGTCAGTCTACCCACAGTTTTTCTGCAGCTGACAACAGCGAGTTGTTGATAACAGAGTTAGAGATTTCTAATAATGTTTCCAAGGCAGGACCTTTTATTCCCAACTGAACCTCAGGAGGGAGCTTCGCACAAGGTTGAGGATCTTATCCATTCACGCTGCGATCCCCGGCAATTCTGAATGTAGTGCTCCTTTGGCTTGTGCCACAACTTCCTAATGGGATTCTGAGTGCATGAGAGAGAGAGAGAGAGAGAGAGAGAGAGAGAGAGAGAGAGAGAGAGAGAGAGAGGGCCAGACAGAGAAGTTGGGGAAAATATTTTTGCTATCTATCTTCAGAAATACAAATTTCCAGGAACATGCAACCTCGGATTGTATTTTTACCCTAATTTCAATTCTACAATTTTTTTTATATGGAATAGGGAAAGAAGTTCACTGTAATATGAAAACGCTCTCATTATTTACTCACCCTCATGCCATCCCAGTTGAGCACAAACAAATAAATCTGAATTAAAATGCCATCAAGTTGTCATCTTATATGGGGGTCAACATGGCGACGCTAATAAAAACATCCATCCATCCATCCATCCATCATTAAAGTACTCCTAATGACTCCAGTGGGTTAATAAATGTCTTCTGAAGTAAAATGAATGGGAAACAAAATAATATTAGACAATTAAGTTAGGCATAATATATAGGCAGCCGGTTGTTATCACAGAAATAAGCCCCGACAGTGTAATCAGGTATCACATGTATGGAGCTTATTACACGATAACAACTTACTACCCTTACTACCTGTACGTCCCACTTATTACATGGCTATTTACCTCATAAGTAAGGTAAAGAACATTAAATATTGATTTGAAACATTTTATTTGCTACGAATGCAGACCTTCCGCAAGGAAAACCTGTTTACTTTCGGTTTTAAGATACGAGAAGACGCTCAGATGTCACGAACATGCTATTTGGTTTAATCATTTGTAAATATAATGTTTGTTATTAAAAGACATATTTATATTTAATTTTTGTTTAATATTAAACTGTTCCTGTCAAAATTATTTCAGGATCTGAATTACCTTGTGTTGTTTTGAGTGGTTGTCAGTGTTGGGGAAAGTTACTTTTAAAAGTAATGCATTACAATATTAAGTTACTCCCAAAAAAGTAACAAATTGCGTTACTTAGTTACTTTTCATGGAAAGTAATGCTTACGTTACTTTTGCCTTACTTTTGCCTTACTTTTTCTTGACTGAGGCTTGATCTCTTACAGGCCTTGCAAGTGTTTTTTATGACCGAAAAGTTCTGCATTCAGAAATTGCATATTTCATCACAAAAATGTTGAGCTCTGGCCTGCCATCTTAGTTTTTGACTCAAACTGTTCCCACACTTCGCATAGAGTGCATAATGTGACTACGTTTTATTTTAATTCAGTACATAATTTTTTTAATCGAATTAATTAAACTAAAAAAGTAACTTGCATTACTTTTTTAAAAAGTAACTCAAATATTAATGTGTACTTTTAAAAAGTAATGCGTTACATTACTCGTTACTTCAGAAAAGTTATATTATTACATAAACCATGTTACTTGTAATGCGTTACCCCCAACACTGGCAATTGCTATCTGGGTATAAGAAACCTGCAAATGTCGCGACTGGCCAATCACAATCAAGCATTCCAATGAGCCGTGTAATAATAATGAATAACCTATTAATCAATCAATATGTCACATATTCATGGCACCATACAGATATGTGCAGCAATTCCAAATATGGGCGACGAGTCAATAACATTGATACTGCGTCCGAAACTGCCAACTTCCATACTATATAGTAGGCGAAAAGCAGTAGGCGAGGCGAGTAGTATGCCCGAATTCACAGTATTCCAAAAACAGTAGGCGAAAAATAACCGGATGACCTACTACTTTTGGTTAGATTTTGAAGTGGGCATACGAAGGACACTTCACTATCCCATGATCCCCCGGGAAAGGAGTTATCCAATCAATAAGAAGAGGCATATTAGGAAAATGGCGGAAAGCGGTGATGCGGCTGTATTCGCGCTGGTATGACATGACATGATAAGGACGTATGTCACATGATGTATCAACATGGCGGATATATAGTACGTCCGAATATCATTCATACCACCAGGATTCATACTATACAGTACCAACTGTTTTAACGGTCTGTAAGTACATGTAGGTACTTCATCTCATTCAGTAAGTACTGACACAGTATGCGGTTTCAGACGCAGCCTGAATCTTATTGATTCTACATCACAAAAACCAAAGAAGTTTGACGTATAGATCATATACTGTATTCACATCTGAATGGTCAATCGTTTCTGATACACAGAACAAATTAACACAAGAAGATTAAATCTTAGAGACACTCTTGGATGTCTCTCATGAAGAGACTCTTCGGTCTGTGTCTATGCATAAACTATATCCTCTGACGGCATCCCATCACATCTGTCAATACGCTGAAGCAGTGAGAATTTACAGGTAAAACTGTTAGCTCCAGTGTAGCCTCCACTCATGTAAATGGGTGTTGTGCGGCTAATCGGTCACCTTTACAAAGCGGAGCTGTGATTTACTTCTCACAAGCACTTAAGACATTGTGTGGAGAGAGAGCACGTCTGTCCCGCAGGTGCTAATCTATTAAAAGGAGAGGAGCCTTGTACAGGCCGGCCAGACAGCCATGGGGATCATGTTGATCTAAATCATGTTAAGGGTATGGCATGTGTAACCAGTCAGACAGCCATAAAATGACTTCTACCTATTGATTATGCTTTGATCAGACTATATAATATAAAATAAAATCACAGGCTGTGACTGCTGGACAGGCGCGTATACAGAGACATTGTTTTTTAAAGGTAGAATAGGGCGACATTACAGAAAGGGAACTTTTTTATATTAAGTATTAATTGGATTGTGAAATGTTAACTGAATGACAAGTAGTGCAGAGAAAGAAAACACAATCTGGTTTTCACACTGCACATACAGTATACACTAAAAAATCTTGGGTTATATTCAACCCAGCCTTGGGTCGAAAAGGGACGAGCCCAGACGTTGGGTTAAATGAACCCAGATAGGTGTTTATATTTGACCCGACAACAACCTAGAATTTTGGGTTAAAGGAACACGCCCAGATTTTGGAAATTTAGCTTATTCACTGTATCCCCCAGAGTTAGATAAGTCCATACATACCTTTCTCATCTCCATGCGTGCTGTAACTCTGTCTGAAGCAGTCCCCGCCAGCCCAGCTCAGCACAAAGTCCGGAAGTGAATGGCTCCAGCCAGCAAACTGCTCCCAACAAGCGACAAAACAACGCGAACATTCACTATTTATGTGTTGTGATTTGTATAGTCACACCGTGTACAAATAACAAGGTCATATAGTTCCCAGTATGTATACTGCTAAATGATGGCTGTGTCTCATATGAGCTTGTCACCTGTACACGGTGTGACCATACAAATCACAACATACAAATAGGAAAATGTTCTCATTATTTTGTCACTTATTGGGAGCAGTTTGCTAGCTGGAGCCATTCACTTCCAGACTTTGTGCTAAGCTAAGCTAGCCGGGGCTGCGTCAGACAGAGTTACAGCACGCACAGAGATAAGAAAGGTATGTATGGACTTATCTAACTCTGGGGGATACAGTGAATAAGATAAAATCCCCAAATCTGGGCGTGTTAAACAACCCAGCATAGGTTAAATTACAACGCAAGGGCTGGAGTCTTCCCTTTTTGACCCAACACTTGTTTTAAAAAATGACCCAGCATTTTTTTAATTGTAGGTTGCGCTGTAGCATGATTTGTGTTGCTGCTCTAAATAAATGCTAAATGTAGAAATTAAGATATTGACATACATAACATTATGAAATGGTTATCAGGAGCAGGCTGTAGATCAATATCACAATGATTACATTTGTAATGAATTTACATGAGGATAGGTGGCCACATTTTACATCCAAATGGTAATAAAGCTAGAGTACGCAGACCCAGTCCTAAAATATGACTACAAATTGATTGAATTCAGTTAGATTTAGTGAATAGAAAATGCTGCTTGTGTACGTGTGGAATTTTAATCAGACCTGTTCAATTTTATTATTTTACAGTATGTTTCAGTATAAAAGCCTGTATTATACAAAGTAAAGACGGTGTTAATAAATACGCCTGTAGTGCATTTTCAGTGTAGTTTCTGCTGAGTTCAGCGCACTACATGCAGAAAGAAGATCTGGGCCCACTGCCTATTTTTAAAAGGTTACAAAATAAAATGGGTTGCAAAGTACATGGAATAACATTTGCAACTTATTTTGCTTCTGCGTTGTTACAGTCAGTACAGTACACACACTAAATCAGGATATCCGACTGGAAGCAACCTTGATTTTAAGAGGAATAAATTATGACAATGCGGGGCCTGGTGACATCATCTTTTCACATATCGCGTCTTTTGCACGCTCTAGTTCGTTATTTCAAATGTAGGCGCGCGGTATAATGTTAGCATAATAGTCATTTTTTTCCAGGCGCGTCCACACCGCATCGAGTTAAAAACATTTCAACTTTTCAGAAGTGTACTGCAGGTCATATGACAAGAACCTACGTGCCTAGTGTTTTCCACGTGTTTTTAGGCGCCCTAAGGGGCGATCACACAGAATGCGTTTTTAATTATTTCTATGGGCACTGTTTATTTAGACCAAATGCCTCATATTTTTGCCGCCTGCCGTGTCATGCATTTTTGCAGGAGCGTTCTGAGCAGCTGAAGTCAAGGTGGCAGCCGAAAATAGTCCCCTTAGTATCTTTCAATAGCAGAGGACTACTTTCGGGCACTATAATATCATTGCGCCTCCTGCAGCCATGTTACAGCAGCAAAGTCACTGATTATAACGCCAGAATGAGAGGATAGTTCCTAGCCATATCTGACTAGAAAATCACAACTTTTAAATTTCTGTCGGCCTTAGTACCTGATGTAACTTCAGAAGATTTAAATAGGAAACATATCTAAACTCTTCGTTATTTTTTAGGCGCGATGCTAATGGTCTAATCATATTTCATGTATTATGCTAAGCTATGCTAAAAGTAATACCGCCAGACCCAGAGATCAGCTGAATGAATTCCAAAACGGTATGAATCAAATGTTTAACTCTAGGGGAGATGGAACATAAGCATATTTTCAAAAAAAGTGGTGTCTTAAAGTGTACTAAACTGTGTAAATTTTAATTTTATTAAGATTTTGATTATTTTTGCAACAATAATCTTTGGTTAAATTACTGTAACATCATTTAACTCAGACTATTCTGCACTAAACAAGCAGACATTAATACACCAGTCTCTAGCAGATAAATCCTTATTATGTACCTGATTCGTTCTATTGTTAGAGGTGATCTCAGTTCATTGTTACAATGACAGTAATAATGTCATGAAAGAGATGATCTTAGGTCAGTAGTATGTGCGCTTGAAGCTCACTTCTAATGAGTCTGTTCCACATAAAAATGTGAAGAACATCCAGGGGTGAAGTGCACACCTGCATTCAGATCAGTCTACATTCAGATTAATGCCCAGCACCGGCCGAGGAGCTGGTGGAAATGAGCGGGCAGGGATTTTTTATTGAGCGACGATTGACAAAAATGAGACGAGCTGGAAAGAGTTGAAGAGAGAAAGGAACGTGCGAAAAGAACAGAGAAAGAATGGAGGATGATTTCCAGCGGTTGTGAGCTAGCCGACCCTCAGGGCACATAGCGGGTCATGTAAAAATTATTCACAATTCACTGCTGGACTGCACCGTGTCGTCCATATTTTTCATGATAACAAAACTCTCACCTGTGCTGTTCCTTCTCCTTTTCCAGTCAGACTTTAATGATGGCCACAAGTCAGTCATCTTCAAATCAATATTTGCAGAGGGCTTTGGGGAACGACCAATGGTTATTTACACAGTTTCATAAAATAAGGAAAATCAACAGAATGCTGCATCTGTCGGCATTAGGGGTGAACAGAAAGAATGAAATTTTATCTAATGTGAAATTAAGCAACATCAGACTTGCAGTAATGCAGTTGTATTAAAGGTTCATTGTGTAACTTTTAAAAGGATCTTTTGACAGAAATGCAATATAATATATGTAACTATATTATCAGTGGTGTATAAAGACCTTTCGGAATTAACTGTATTGTTTTATTACCTTAGAATGAGTCATTTTTATCTACATACACGTGGATCTCCTTAAATGGAAGTCACCGTCGTGTTTCTACAGAAGCCGTTTAATAGAGCACGTTTCTTACCTACGACATGTTTGTCCTACCATAGTTTCTCATTGCGTTTCGAAATTGAGGTTGGTTGCAATTCACAATCTCACTGCTAGATGCCGCTAAAAGCACATATTACACATTTAAATTAAAGGAAAACACCACTGTTTGTCAATATTTTACTATGTTCATACCTCAACTTACACAAATAATACCTACCTATTTTTTTTCATTGCGTACACTTATTCTTTGTACGGCGCATCGTGAATGAGTTAGCATTTAGCCTAGCTCCACGCATTCCTTAGGATCCAAACAGGGATGAATGTAGAAGCCACCAAACTCTTCCATGTTTTTCCTATTTAAAGACTGTTACATTAGTAGTAACACGAGTAAGTATGGTGGCACAAAATAAAACAAATTTTTAAGCGACCTCAGCGCAGTAATGACGAAAGTTTGAGTGAGAGGGGGAGTAGTCAGCAGTGATGATGTTACTGTGCCTGAGGTCGAAGGTCTGCAAACTAAGCAACCTTCCGCCATACAATATAGTTCCCATTTTTATCTGCTTAGAAGATCGCCACTTTTTGTTTTGTGCCACCATGCTTCCTTGTTTGACTACTCATGTAACAGTCTTTAAATACGGAAAACATTGAAGTGTTTGGTGTTTTCTAAAATCATCCCTGTTTGGATCCTAAGGAATGAATGGGGCTAGGCTAAATGCTAACACATTCACAAAGCGCTTTACAACGATTAAGTGCACACATTGAAAAAAGATAGGTATGCATTAATTTGTCTAAGTTGAGATAAGAACATAGTAATATATTTTCCTTTAAAGAAATGCATGATTACAACTGTGTATAATTACTTTTATACAACAGTTCTTGTAAACTTAGTTAATACTAAGGTGGCAACCTACAAAGGTCAAGCATTGTGTGTCGCTCTTTTATATCAATTCTGATATAAACAGTATAGCAAAATCTGCAATTCGTTGACTCCTTTCAACATCACACATATGTCTGAAATAAAATAATTCCAGTAAATACAAAACATGTATTGAAAGGAAGGATTATGTCATCAACTTCTGAGAATAACAGTAATGATTCCAGCCCGGATAGATGCTATTTGTTCCAATGGGAATAATAGGTAAATAGATGTGACATTGGGGCCTAATGGTGACCACGGTCCTTTTCTTTTCATAAGGTCACCTAAAAGGAAAGGCTATTATGCAAAGCATATTCCACAATAGCAGATTCGTCGTCACTGCTGTAAAGATTGAGAGGCTATTTTTTAACACAATCATGACATATTATTAGTTGTATTTCAGGGTACCATAGGTCACAGTAAAAGGAAACAAACTCAAGATGCTTATTTGAAATGTAGTTTCTATACAAATTACATTTCATCATATTTCAGTAATTGATATTTAAAAGACAAAATGTGTTTTAGCTGAACGTTTCTTTCGTTTATACGTTTAAACCTCATGATAAACATGTATGGTTCGTATTCATGAGCAGATGTGAATTATCAGTGTGCTGTAATTGGGTGGTGGGAACACTTAGCATTGTTCTGTTATCCTATTGTCAATTCTAGGACAACAGGTCTGTCCTTTCACTGTTACCATGGATACCTGAGCATAATGGCAGACGGGCATCGAACGAAGAGGCCAAGTAGATGGTTATTAACTTCTAGGACCTTTAATGTCAGTACTGCGTTAATTGCTAATTGGTAAATTAGGGAGTTCATTCGGTGCATTGATGAAGTGGTCACTGTAGGAGTGGCAGACGTTGGTTTTCAACACTGAATGACATGGAATTAAACAAAACATATATTGACTTGTAAAGCCTCATCTTATGTTGTCTTGAAGCGTCTATTAAGTGCCTTCGTCAAGCAGTATGAGTGTTTAAATGCTCGACAATGCGGTCGGTGTAGCGCTACTGTATATGTACATGAATGTGTATTTTTAAAGGAATATTCCATTTTCTTAAAAGAAAAATCCAGATAATTTACTCACCACCATGTCATCCAAAATGTTGATGTCTTTCTTTGTTCAGTCGAGAAAAAATTATGTTTTTTGAGGAAAACATTGCAGGATTTTTCTCATTTTAATGGACTTTAATGGACACCACCACTTAACACTTAACAGTTTTTTTCAACGGAGTTTCAAAGGACTATAAACAATCCCAAACGAGGCATAAGGGTCTTATCTAGCAAAACAATTGTCATTTTTGACAATAAAAATAACAAATATACACTTTTAAACCACAACTTCTCATCTAGATCCCGTCCTGAAAGCGTCAGCGTGACCTCACGCAATACGTCATGACATCAAGAGGTCACAGAGGACGAACGCGAAACTCCGCCCCAGTGTTTACAAGTGTGTTGAAAGAGGACCGTTCTGATGTTGTTGTATGTGGAATGATACTAATTAATGTCTTTGTGTCAGTTTATTGTTTAAAATGGTCCGCAAATGTGCGTTTTATATATGTAACACGTGACCTCCGTCACCACGCATTTACGTTAGGTCGCGCTGGATCGGACCTAGACTAAAAGCTGTGGTTTAAAAGTGTATATTTGTTATTTATATTGTCAAAAATGACAATTGTTTCGCTAGATAAGACCCTTAAGCCTCGTTTGGAATCTTTTATAGTCCTTTGAAACTCCGCCGAAAAAAACTGTCAAGTGTTGAGTTAAGTATTAAGTGTTGGTGTCCACCAAAGTCCATTAAAATGAGAAAAATCCTGCAATGTTTTCCTCAAAAAACACAATTTCTTTTGAACTGAACAAAGAAAGACATCAACATTTTGAATGACATGGTGGTGAGTAAATAATCTGGATTTTTCTTTTAGGAAAATTGACTATTCCTTTAAGTATGTGCATGTAAAATAGCAGCAGTACTTGAATTCTTGAAAGTAGAATAGTAATAATAGTACAAGTGTTGGTGGTGAGATGAGTTGACTGATGTAGTTTTATTGAGCATGTGTGCCAGAAAGACTCGATTAGATTTATGTCTCAAATATAATGTATGATTGAACAGTCTTATGACATTGGGGTAAGACTGTATTTGTAGCTTGATGTGCTGGTGCTGACTTGCTTTCTAAATGGAAGTATGTAGTAAGGGGCTAAACACACCAAGCGCATTTTAAACACTTGGAAACGCAAGGCGCAATGCACTGCTTAAAAAAAAGCAGTCCGACGCGGCTTTTTATATTGCTAAGCAGCCACCGAGTCAGCTTTCTTGTCAATCAAATATTGAAGCGTAAGCGCTCTTTTGCTGTTAACTGTCATATTAGCAGAAACTTAAAAAGAGGGCGCTTGCTCTGACCTTGTTTGAGGGTGAGAGGTGCACAAACACGCAGGAGAGAGTGAGCGAGTGTAGTCCGGTTCTTCAAAGCAACTGTAAACTTCCCTCACCACAACGTAAGGCCCGCCTCTGCCCTGATTGGACAATGGAAAGACACGAATGACGTCGGCTGCTTTTCCGCTCTCTGCACTCCTTCAAAAACGCGTGCTGCGACCGCCGGAAAAAACTGCAAGGCGTTCGGCACGCATAAACAGCGATCAGACGCGTTCTCGCGTGGAGCGATGCGAATGACACGATATGGGCGGCGCGTTTGCCTCGAAAACATTCGCTATTCGCCTCAAACGCGTCTTCGCCCAAGTTGAACAAATTCAACTCGAGCGAAAAATTTGCATGACACGAAGTTAAATCCCGCAAGTAATCTAAAGCAAAAAATGCAATGACCTGCGTTTGGTGTGTACGTAGCATTAGAGGCGATTCACATTTTACGTTGCACTCTCAAGTTCGATATTTCAAATGTAGGCACGCTGTATGCGCGCTCATAATGGAAGCGTCGCAGGCGCGATGCGCACGCTGTGCGACGTGCACAACATCGAGTTTTCAACTTTTCAGAATGCCGCAAGCGCACCGCAGGTTTTCCGCGCGGTTTTAGACGCGAAATGTGAACCGCCACTAAAGCAGCTCTCACTCCTTAAAGACGGGATGCATGATCTTTGTAAGCCAATGTTGATATTTGAAATCACCTAAACAAACACACCCCTACTCCAATAGAATATGGACCTTCTTTTGATAGACCCAGGCAACAATGTCGGTTAGTACAGTGCTTCCCAATCTTGGTCTTCGAGGACCCCTTCCCAGAAAGTTTTAGATGTTTCCTTATTTTTAAACACCTTATTCAACTATCCAGCCTCCTTTTCAAATGGTAAACATGTCTCCCTAACAAGCTGATGAGTTAAAGGTGCAGTGTGTCATTTCTAAAAGGATCTCTTGACAGAAATGTAAAATAATATACAAAACTATATCATCAGGGATGTTTTTATAATGAACCATTGTGTTTTTATTAGCTTAGAATGAGATGTTTTTATCTACATACACAGAGGGTCCCCTTACGTAGAAGTCGCCATTTTGTGCCGGCATGTTTCTACAGAAGTCCTTAATGGACAAACTTTTTTACGAAGTTGTCTCCGTTGATGACATGTTTTTTCCTGTGGCTGCTACCATAGTTTCTCTTTGCGTTTCAAAAGCGAGGGGTGAGCAGTGCACTGAACCTTTGGTTGCAATTCACAACCTCACCACTAGATGCCGCTACAAATTTACACACTGCACCTTTAACTCAGGTGTGTTAAATAAGGAGATATCTAAGATATTCTGGGAGGGGGTCCTCGAGGACCAGGATTGGGAAACACTGGGTTAGTAGACACGCCCCTTACTGCTGATTGGCTACAAGTGTGTTTTGGTACTCGGCCCGACTCCCTTTTTCAAAGTGTTTTTTAAAAATCATGCACCCCGCCTTTAATACATATATTAGAGCCCAATAAAAAATGCTTATTTACAAGAAATATGTAAGACGCACTTAAAGGATTTTGCATCTGAACTTCCAGAACACACACGCACGCACACACACAGACACACACACATTTAATTAATTGAAATACAATTTTTAATCAATAGTTGTACAATACCAGATTCATTTTTAAATAATCTAAAATATATTTTTTAAGAAAAGCATTTCATTGAAATCTGATTCTTTGAGTTTGTCAAAAGAGGGTATAACCTCTTCTCTGATTATATACAAAAACCCGAAGAACGTCTTTGTGCTTGCTTCCTGAAGCTCTACGAAATCGACTACATCAATGAAATCCTCCATCTCGCTCTTGTCATGACAAGGCAGCAATAATGGTCACGGTTCACTTGTTTTGAACGGGCGTAAATGAAAACGCGACATCTCTTTCAAACGCAAACGACAGAGCCGAGAGCCTCACATCCTGTCCGACGCCCATTCAGATGATAAACAGAAGATGAAAATGACATCTCGGCACGTTCATCACAATCAATGATGTCAATCCTCCAACCCCACATAGAAGCTTAATGAAACCCTGACAGTGTCAGACAATTCATCACACGCACAAGGACACTTACTGAACGTTATTGCAACCTGATGTTTTACATTCTTTTTCTGTATATCATAAAATACCGTCGAGAGAAAGAGAGAAAGGAAAATATAGATCAATTCTGTTAGCGTCTTGTTTTATGGAGGTGGACAGGTTGATTTTGTAAAAAGGAAAAGCGGGGAAAATGGCAAAAAAAACTTGGCTTGCGTTTTACTGTCTCTCAAACAGGACGTGATGGGAGGGTGACCTTGATCTCAAAGTGGTTTGCCGACCAAGTTAAGATGTAAGCTTGTATGCTGACCTCCATAAAACACATTTGTGTATTTGAGCCATTTGATCTGGAAAATGTTGCTGGGTTTCTTGTCAATGATATTTATGGTCGCCGTTCTCTGTTGTCAGCAAAGGTTGTGGAAATGGATGGCCGGCAGCAGATGTCAGAGACAGAGGTTTATTTAAAGCAATGAGGTTGGGCCTTGGTGCTGACCTGTGCCATTTACCCTCTTATAGGTGAATTAGAGACCTTTCACGGACACATACGTATGTGTGTGTACCTTTACCTTTATTTTTGTGCTGAGGGTCATCTAGTGAGGCATGTTGTCATCAATTAATGCCTGTGTTTCGTTGTGTTATCTGAATTGTGTTTGCCTGTGTCACTGAAAAGTTGGCAACTTTGCCAACCTAATCAATAATACAGCCTTCGTGCAATATTCAGTAATTGGATCTCATCAGTCCTAATAATTTTAAATGGTTCACAACTTAACCTGCTAACATGAATCCTCGCCTTTGAAACCCCCCACAAAAAAGATCATAGCCAAATTAAAATAGATACTGTTTATAAAGCACTACACTTGTACGTTTATGAAGAAGTCACAATTAGTTACTGTCATAATCAAAAAAGTTGTTATAAAGAGCTTAAATGACACAATTTCAATAACTCCACAAAATACGCAACTGATAATTCTTATTTTTTAATGAATTTGCAGTGTTTACTATAAACCATTTCTCCTAATCTAATCTAATCTAATCTAATCTAATCTAATCTAATCTAATCTAATCTAATCTAATCTAATCTAATCTAATCTAATCTATTTTTATCCATGTGCCCTCTTAAACTTTAACCATATCTGAAAATGTACTTCTGCACTCTTGTGGCAATTCTTCACTGATGTCATCTTGATGGCTTGGGCGGAGGCCCTGTTAACTCCGCCCCCTCTAGCTGTCAGTGTGCTCCAAGTTCCATTTCTGAATGAAACACATACTTTTCTAATCATATTTTTTATAATTACCCAATCACAGTAAAAAAACACAAGCCACGCCCACTATTTTCCCTGTTAGATAAAGACCTATGCTGCGTTCGAAACCGCCTACTTCCATACTATACTAATACGTAGTACTCCAAAAACAGTATTTGAAAAGTACCCGGATGACTACTACTTCCGGTTAGATTTCGAAGCGTTCATACGATGGACACTTCACTATCCCATGATGGCCCAGGAGTAGAGTTATTCAACAAGGAAGAAAGCTGAAAGCAGCGATGCTTCCGTTTTCATGCTGGTATGAAATGACGTGATGACGACGTATGTCACGTGATGTATCAACATGGCGGATGTAGTATGTCCGAATCGCATTCATACTACTATGTTTTAACAGTCAGCAAGTACTTCATCTCATTCAGTACTGAACAGTTTGCGGTTTCGGACGGAGCCCTATTGCGTGTTTGTAAACAGAGATAACGCATTTTGTGGGCGGAGCCCAACTGGTGGCAGAAAGTGGCAGCTCTGCAGTAGTGGTTGTGAAGTCTTAGCGTTAAACTGTGATTGTTATGGATCCGGATATTATTCTCTAATTACGGATTATTTATTTCATCAGTCTGTCCGTTTAAGGGCTTGCAACCATAAATGCCAACGTTTATCTTCCAATGGTGTCTTCGACAATGGTATTCTATAAAAATTAAAGACCATCTTTTTTTGGCATTCCTATTTTAAAACCCAACAGCAGAACAAGACATTTTTTGTGGGTTATCTTGCCCTCCTGTATAATTCTTCTCCACTCTTTTTCTGCCACCATCTCGCTCTGTAATATGTCGCAATACAGACGATCATGACTTTCTGTTTACAGAGACTTTAAAATGATACAAACTTGCCTTTATTAGTAAGCCTTTTTAAGTAAATTGTCCATCTCAGGAGCATATTTTGCTCCTTTCTAAAAAAAATTTAAAGCCACTTGACTTAATATAAGCTAAACCTTTTTTTTAAAAGGGTCACAACCTGGGGGGAGAGAGAGTTCAACAGGTATGACAGTAGTTTTTCAAGTCAACGGGTCATTCACTAATAATTGCGTACGTTTTTTTGTATTTATACGCACACTTGAACTTCTCACAAAAACTTTCCGCCTAATTCACAACAAGTGCGTACGCACATGAGTTTGTTCTTATATTTGTTCTTACGTTAGTGAATTTGGAGTTTTCTACATGAGTGGCCGTGTGCACAAGGTTGTAATTTGCATAAAACACGCCCAAACCAGCTCCATATAAGGGCTTTCCGCAGCGCTGGTCCACAGAAAATTTTGGAGCAGTTTGTCATAAAATCAAAAGAGATTGAAAATAAATCCATGATTGTATTTATTATCAGTAGAGTTCCGTTTTGCTTTGCATTTTTTTATTTGAGAGGTTTTGCTGTCGCTGGAGGAAGCCAGTGCTGTCCACCGACCGAAGTAACATTAAAGAAGTATTGGATGCGTTAACAAATATGACATTTAATTAATATGACACGCATCTGTATCTAAAATAAAACAGACAGGAGATCAAATGATTGACGTTTGGACTTCTCATTACATGACGTTTACATTAGACATTAAGCAGAAGCTTTAATATAAGAATAAAATGAGGAAGGAAAGCGTGACAATTTGTAATTACATGCATTTTCTTTATATGTGTACAAAAAATAATGATAATAATAATAATGTATAATAATAATGATGATGATGATGATAATGATAATGATAATGATAATGATAATGATAATGATAATAATAATAATAACATAGATCATGTATAATACTATATAATATAGAAAATATGAAGAGTTTGGTTCTAAAACGCGATAAACGCCATTTTTGAAAAAAATGAGTTACTGCCAAAATCAGTATCAGGTCAGTATTTAAAAGTAAATTCTTAATTTTACGCAAAATCCAATAACCGCCGTGATATTCTGTCATCTTTTCTCCCTTTTTTCCCAAAATGCGACAAACGCCACTCCTCCTTTTTTACAGAACGCAATAAATCCCACCAGTCACTCGGAGTACACGGAGTCCTAGTTTTCCTCATCTACTTTGTACTTCGTGATCAACAAACAAAACAAAATAATACTTTAATAGCATTGCTAAACCTGTGATGGTTTTCTGTGACGGTAAAAGAAACGTAAGCCATCAACATCTAATAATTTCCGCGAGAGGCACTCGGTTGCTTGTTCTCCAGACAGCATCAAGCTCTGTCATGCTAAAACATTGACCCCAGAGGATCTTATGAAAACTTTACATTATTTTACGCAAAGTCAACGAAAATCGAGCGGGACCATATTTTACAGCTGATCGCTGTGAAAATGTAAAGAGACGACGTCAAATATAACCGCAGCAATGTGTACTTAATATAACAAAGTAAGTGTTTTGGTTAATGCCATTAATGTTTATTTTTTAATCATTGTATACCACTAGTCAACTAAATAAATATAAAATGGTAAAGATGAATGCACATTTATACATTAATTTAATAGATTTATAGCATTTTGAAATAAAAAACTGTCATGGATTTATTGCATTTTGTGGAAAAAATAA
Organism: Misgurnus anguillicaudatus; assembly: GCF_027580225.2. Lineage (NCBI taxonomy): Eukaryota > Metazoa > Chordata > Actinopteri > Cypriniformes > Cobitidae > Misgurnus > Misgurnus anguillicaudatus. Next base: position 27,358,188 of record NC_073350.2, on the reverse strand, counting down.
TTAGTTTTTATAATAAATCTTTGAAAATCAAGTTATGGATTTGAATTTTTTTATGTTTTTATAACCTTAAGATGCTATGTGAAAGTTTGTAACAGAAAATAGTGGTTTTCATCTTGTCACTTTCTTCGTATAGAAAACAAGTTTTTACCGAAATTTGTCAAAATGGATTTATTGCGTTTTGGAACCAAACTCTTCATATTATAATATGAAATATAATCATATACATTTTATATATCAACATTATTTTAAACATTATATAATTATAGTCTAGTATTTGTACATGATTATTGCGTATGAGTGGTGTTAGGAATAGCCATCATTTTACTGTCTAGTTACCTATAGACCCAATATAGTCCGACTATGATTAACCCACTTCTAGTTAAAACTAAATTCAATTTGGTCACATGTTGTTTTGCCTAAATAACTTGAGATATTCCATCATGTAAGCAAAGTCAACACTAGTTACAATTTTGCCTTGTTTTAGCCTAGACGTCTGGGCTATGTTTGGACAGCTATTAGACACCTCTTAAATGCAAAATTGCTTGCTGGGTTTGTCGTAGTACTGAATTCCTCACTGAGCAGTTGCATCAAGTAACATTTGTTAGTGCATAATACATATCACTTCTGCACGAACACATCTTCTAAAGACGTAATGTGCATGTTGATTTTCAATGCACAAAAGCAATTCTGGTAAGATGTCATTATCTATCTCACTGAGAAAAAAATAGTAATAGCTTGTCATATGTTAATGTGAATGCACATACCCAAATTGCATAGATGTCTCAGTGCATGCTTTGAAGGTGACCATAGTGCTAATACTTCATACAACAGAGTAATGGCTTTCAATTAGCTTAAATCCATTTGTGAAATTAATAGCAATGTCCTCTAAAGGGTTGCTAAGGGCTGAAATGTGAACACCAGAGCTACTTGAAGGCCAAGATGTAGTTCAAGTCATTGTTTTAGTTGTTTATAATGTGCTTGTTTCTTTCAGTGACAGAGTGAATATGTTTTAAGGTTCCTGTTTTTTGTTATTTCATAGTTTTTTGTTTTCTAATTGCTATGCAATTAGATGAGGTTTTGCATGTAATTGCTGTGAAGAATGCTCTTTTTTTAGTTTTTAGCGCTTTGCTCTTGTTTTCTTCAAGGTCAGTTTATTCATTCAGTACCTTTTGCTCTCCAGACCCCAGAAGTATGTGCTTGAGCGGATGCTTTTTGTGTGTAACATTTTCTGTGCACTTTAAAGAAGCCCTGGCATCACTTTCTGTCAACAGCACTGTAATTGCTTGTCTGCTACGGCCACTCAGGCAAGCAGATGATATTTGCTTTTGCATGTCAGGTCAGATTTGAACTGAATCTTGGGCCCTTTCAGGTATTGTACGAATGCAGATCACAGCCGTACAGGCCAGGTCTGCTAGCTGGTGTGTAAATATGACCTAGACGAGTGTTGTATTCAGCAGTTACTATATTTGTAGTAATGCACTGTAGTTTATAAAACAGTTAAATAATTAAAAGTGTTAAGTAAATGTTTATAGTTGCTGTTACATCAAGTAAATGCACAGTTTAGTTTCAAGCTTATTCAAACACTGACTTGTAATTTTTTATTAACCCTGAAGACCTGGATATGCTAGTTCAGTTTTGAGTAGGCTTGGTGCTATGTAGTTGCTTTCCAGGAGCAGATTTAATTGCATAAATATTTTTTTCTACGTTAACAGCTTTTCAGTACAAGGCTAAGAGGCCATTCACACTTTAACAATAATGTTAATGATAACTATATTAGCATCCACACCACTGGACGATTAAGTAACATTAATTCACTTGCACGCCGCAGTATTCGCACATAAATTGTCTGTCATGATTTGTCATTTATCAGTTGGAAAAATCACACCAAAAGTGGTCCCAACGATATTTATCTTTATAGTCTATAGATAACGTCTTTATCTTTATAGTTGTGCTGCGAACTCTGCTATTCTCTTTAATTTAAAGAGCACCTATGGTAGGATTCACGATTTTACATTTCCTTTGGAGTGTAATACTGCGTTTACACCAACCGCGTTTGAGGCATCAAAATCGCGTCTACCGCGCGTAGTTTGCCACTTCAACAGTTTAAATGCATTTGCGCGTCTAGACACGCGAAAAAAGCAAGCATTTGACCCGCGTCAGATGCAAAATCCGCTTCTTGTGGGAGGGGCAAGTGCTATGCGGTTGTCTGTTTGCAAGATGGCTGATGTTGATTGTGCATTTATCGAGAGAGTTACCGGTTTGTATTTGGTAACCTTACTATAGGGGGAAAATAAACGGCACGGGTCGATAAATGTCACGTGACTCAAACGTGAAATGTATTTACAACTTACTAGGTTGCCCAATGTCCTCACTGACACTCTTCCAAGCGAGGTCTTTTTTATTCCTGTCTCTATAGAAATAAGAACTTGTCTCGTATAGCTCCGGGTGACTGCTCACGGATAAAATCAAGCGTTCCTTCATGTTTAATGAGTGACTCCAGGTGGGTCTGCCGCCACAGCAGCAAGCAGGCTCCTGATCCGCCAAAGTTCAAATCTTTCAACCCGGGCGTCAGCCGCAAATTCGCGTCAAACGCAAAATGCACAAAAAGCACCATTCGTGTGTGCCACGCCAGATATGGCGCGATAGACGCAATTCCGCCAGATGCGCGAATGGCGCGAATTGCGTCTACCGCCGCGCCAAATGCCTCCATACGCGCGTCAACGCGTCTTCACATTGACTTAACATTGAAATCACTCCCGCTTGACGCCTCTACCGCGGCTGGTGTAAACACAGCATAAGTGTGTATTAGTTCATGTTAACAATATGCAAAAGGTACAAACCCCAAAGTAAACGGTGACGCGAGTCATCAAACAAACACCATGGATTGTAGGCAACAGTTTACTTCCTGGGATTTATGATATAGTAAAGACGACATTATCATATTTCCTCCCACGTCGGACTCGCAGCCTGTAGGTTAACTCCTGTTAGCATTACATTTTGTGCGAATCGTTCAAACATGGTAATGGGTGTCACATATCCTGCTGACGTCAGAGGTATTCAGACCAATTACAATGTACAGGGGTACGCGTGTCCTGAACAACCACGTAACTCGCTGCTGAACCACCATAATACAATGCATAATTGGAGAAACGAACCACCTTGTCACGACTGTTTCCCGAAAGCATAGTAACTTTGTCGCACATTCGTCGTTTGAACCATGTTGGTTTAACAACATAGTTGATGATGTCACGTGGGAGGTGAAGTACCAATTAATGTGTGCAAATCGATTTAATGTCAGATTATTGTTGTAAATAACATATATTGCATCGGAAGACTCTTTTTGTTATCGTGATTTTGTTATCTGTTGTTTATTTTCAAGATATTCAATTCATGCGCAAGTTCCCTCTTACATCACTCCTCCCAGGGATTTCGCAGGGTCTTAAAGCTCGTAGGACTGCGCACATGGGCAGTTTTCAAATTCTGTTTACAAACTTAAAGTAAATAAAATAAAATTTTAATATATTTAGAATGATGGATATAGAATGTACTACATATTGTTTGCTTATTTTGTTCAAAAGCATGATCAACATGAGTCTACATATTATAATAACAAGAAACTATGCTTCTAACGACAATTGAAGAGCTGTCGTTCCAACGACACAACTTTGCAATTGAGTTTGCGAATGTCCGCTGGAACGATGGTTTCAGGAAACACCCGCATCGGTGAACTATGCTGAAACGATGGAACTTCCGACTGTAGTTGGCTAACGATGCTTTTGGGAAATGCACCCCAGATTAGCTGGCCAATCAGGGACATAGATCTTTTCAAATCCGTGTGTTTCGGAAACACAGAGTGAAATCTGGAGCTACAAAAACGTACGTTATGTGGAAAATAATGTGTTTTTTAACCACCATGCGAACACATTGCATTATACAAAATACACAAAATAAGGTTGTTTTATAGCAACAAAATAGGTGCTTTTTAAATTTATTTTATGACTTAATTTAAAAACACATTGCAATGACATATCTTAACATATATCAGTGCCATTGTTTTGTCTCAAGATGCACACCAGTATTTTTTGTAAGGTGTGTTTGTAAAAACGACTTAAATGTCCTAATATAACTAAGGACTATAGTGCTGGATTAATCTAAACTGTGCCCGGGAAACCGACCCCATATGTTTATAATTAGCTTTATCGTCCATAGTGTCCATACAGCCTTTATGTCCCAAATGTTTGGTTTCGGCCAAGAATTGTCTAATTCATCAGTGCATCACTAAGGGTTATAGTCCTGGTGGATAGTACAGAATTAAATCAAACAAAATGGAGTAGAATTGTGAGCTTTATTGAGCATGTAAGCCTAAAAATACAAGGTTTGTGTTGCGCTCCCTGTGCACATTTACACATGGCACGACACATCAGTGCTATTCTGAAACAAGTCATATAATGTTTGCATTTACACAAACATGTTTCTAGTTTCAGAACTTGCGTTCTCTTTGATCCTCCTGGAGAAGGATGTGGGGAAATAATGAGTTTTTGAATCACTGTGGGCTTATGGGTAACATGTTATGGTCAGCTCACGCAATCCGAATGAAATCTCATGCAGGCCAAAAAGGCCAAGACCTGGGAAAAGAATGGCAAATTATAAGTGCCCTCTCTCTCTCTCTCTCTCACACACACACACACACACCTGCGCACACACACATTTTCTGTTTTTCTTCATATTTCCTTTCCCCTTTTCTTTATTTTATTATGTTCACAAAGCAGCAAGGGAATGTGAACAAGGTCTTGCAGGGTAATAAGGGCAGACTAATGCTGTGTGAGGCCTTGACACACAAATATTCAAATATATGAAACACATTCTACATTCAAATAAGAAAGAATAGCTTCCAAGCAATAAAATCCTTGCGATCACCAGCATCTCAGACAGACAGTGCAGACAGCTCAAGTGCAAATCCTGCTCAGACCAGGCTGGTTATTTGTTTATTAACTTTCTTCCAATGTGTGTTTTTTTATCCATGCGGTTATACAGTCGCTGCTGTAAAAATATAAGGAACATTTGATTTTGCACTTTAAAATGCACTGAAAGATATAAACATATAAATAGGATGCTAAAAATATGTAAGCATGTATATTTTTTTAATTTTGGATTTTTCTTTTAAAGTTAATCCATCAAATAGAAGTAAGTTGAACATTTGATTTTGAAATAGCTTTCCTTTTTTGCATCTTAGAGATTTGTGTTTTAGCTTATTGCTCCAGGTCTTTGATGTATAATATGGCAAAGCTCTTAATAATGCTTTAACAAAAATGGCAAAGCTATAAAAAATAATGATTTAATTAATGCTGCTGAAATGCTTTATTAAAATATTGAACATTTTAATGTAATTTTGTGTTACTAGGATTACACAGACACATGCACAAACACACAAAAATAGACACATATATGAAAATATTAATTGCAGGCATTTATTAACTCTTTAAATTACTTACCAAACAATTAAAATCAATCTCTTCTTAATTACAATGCAGTGTTGTCCAGCACGGCTAATGTGAAAATTACATTAATACAACTAAAGGGTCAAAACTCTTTATTCCATTATTTATAACTGCACTAAAACTGCAGGAAAAGTTCAAGGACAAAGTAAAACATATCCTCCAATATTTTTAATATGATTGTTACAGGGAAAGTGTATAGTCAGGGGGCTAAAAATTAGGTTAAAGAAATGTAAATTTCACCGTTACCACAGGAAGACCAGAGGCAGTTTTTTCTGTGCACTCTCTGTATAATCATATATGCATATACGCCTGCTGATTTCAAGTGTTTTTCTTTACAATTACACATTCTTTATAGCTATAATGCACAAAAAGCACATCAAATGCAATTTCGTAATATTGTTTGCCTTTATTCGAGTGAGTTAGGAGTCATTTAGAGGCTTTTATTCAAAGTGGCTTACAGCAGAGATTCCCAAACAAGACTGTGTGTTTACCCTATAGGGGGCACTTAAGCAGGTTCCTTGGGGTACAAAGACTTTGTAAAACATGAAGAAGTTGATTAAAATAACTAATTGTGATTAATCTTTTGAATTACTTTGTTTGAAGCATAATGATTTATTAAATTCTTTTTTAATGAACTAAGCTAAATAATTTGTGTGATGTGTGCAGGTTTTATAAAACATATAATACTGAAAAAAAAAACGGAGAATGCTTTTGACCCAGTGGTTTTATTAATAGTAAGTAATAGTAATGTCTTATGATAGACTGATATATTACAGCGGCAGATATTTTGGATTTTTTTATTATTTGCATTGGTCAATAAATCAAAATAATTACACACAGTGCATACATGTACATATACACTCACCTAAAGGATTATTAGGAACACTATACCAATACTGTGTTTGACCCCCTTTCGCCTTCAGAACTGCCTTAATTCTGTGTGGCATTGATTCAATAAGGTGCTGAAAGCATGCCTTAGAAATGTTGACATATATATATGTAGGATAGCATCTTGCAGTTGATAGAGATTTGTGGGATGCACATCCAGGGCACGAAGCTCCCAAAGATGCTCTATTGGGTTGAGATCTGGTGACTGTGGGTGCCATTTTAGTACAGTGAACGCATTGTCATGTTCAAGAAACCAATTTGAAAAGATTCGAGCTTTGTAGTGGAGATGAATAGTACCCAGTGGGGTCTTCTGCTGTTGTAGCCCATCTGCCTCAAGGTTGTGCGTGTTGTGTCTTCACAAATGCTTTGCTGCATACCTCGGTTGTAACGAGTTATTTCAGTCAAAGTTGCTTTTCTATCAGCTTGAATCAGTCGGCCCATTCTCCTCTGACCTCTAGCATCAACAAGGCATTTTTGCCCACAGGACTTCCACATACTGGATGTTTTTTCCTTTTCACACCATTCTTTGTAAACCATCCCACCCTCAAAATTGCTTGAATTGTGTGTGATTGGTTGATTAGATAATTGCATTAATGGGAAATTGAACAGGTGTTCCTAATAATCCTTTAGGTGAGTGTATATTATGCGAACACAAACTTTTATTTTGTATGTGATTAATCGTGCTTAATCTTTTGACAGCCCTAAGATGAATAAAACATATTGGCCAATGACTAGAATTTTTTTTTGTGAATAAAAAGTTTATGTTGACTACTTCTAACTTTTGTACTTTGTGTATAAAGCCAGAAAGTCTTAGTTGCAGTTTTTCAAAGATAAATTACAGGCCAGGACGGACACTATTTCTCTTCATCCCCATTTAAACTCATTCACTTCACATACGCATCAACCAAATATGCATCTGACTACTTTAAGACTCTCCCTGTATTGCATTTACTTTGCTTTACATCCTGAAAACTCAAATGAATAGTTTTCCCTTCAATCGGCATGCAGACACTCTGATGGTTTAAGATATTTCACCCAATTATTCAGCACCGGCTTTGGTGCGGTGAATCAGCGTTAAATCTAAAGGAGTCAGCTGAATTTCCAGTAATACAAACTCAGTCATGGGGACAATATTTATGGATTTCATCCTTTAGGAGGATGCAAAGGTGTACGGCTTCAATCCTCAGCTGGCGAGTTATCTGCGCCGATTGTGTGTGTGAATACGCGCCACGCCGCATCGGCTCTGACTAATACAAACCCATATCGGGGGAGTTTTTGAAATACTCAGTTACTTTGAAATCCCGCATTGAAATGATTTCATGCAGTGTTCCCGTAGATATGGCAATGGACCATGAAATTGAGTCACTCAATATTAAAAAAGAGAAAGTCAATGAGAAAAGAGGGAAGGGAAGAAAAAAACATCTTTCTTTTTATACTTCAAGATGTTGTACTGGTTTTGCTCGCTCTCATTTTTTGTTTTGTTTTTCAGAGTTGAAAACACAGCACTAGTGTATTTTTTGCACCGTGGCCATTTTACATTTTAAGCCAAGTGTTGCAGTGGATTTTAAAGGTGCAGTCCATCACGTTTTAGTTAAAAATAATTTTAAAAATCTATTATTGAGTGAGTACATAAACAATAAGTGTTCAAAACTGTCATTTTACCTTATTCTGGATTTTATGTTTGAAACAAACATGGTGATAGAGAGCCCCAAGTTATAAATTGCACCTTTAAAATTTTATTTAACTTTCTTAAGTGTATACATGAATGCGAAAGTAGTATTTTTCATGGCAGACAGGGTAAGTTTAATAATTCATGTACCTTTATTAATGTGGTATTCTCACAGTGTTTCTAAAACGTATCAACGACCTTAAAAGTCCAAAGGAGGGTTTTATCATCTATCCCTGTGTCTTTTTTGTCTGTTTACATTTTTAAAGGGACAGTTCACCCTAAAATTATTATTATGTCAGTTTTTACTTTTCCATGTCCGGGCTTATCAATCCCAATGTTTTGATCAAATTGTGCATGACATTTCAGTCACTTTAAACTGTCTTTTCTTTTTTCAGCCCTTGTGGCTGTTCATTGAAAAATATAGAGTAGGCATGCACCAATACAAAATTACAAAATTCAGATATAATATTACTTCTAGAATCACATCTGCCAATATCGATACATACCGATGGTTTTGCTTTTTAGTAAAGTGCAAAGAGCAATTTTGTTACCTAACTTTATATTTTGAAATGATTAATAAATAAGTTTCCAGCCTTTATACAAACATATTTTTGGAAGTATTACATCAATTATACATTTGTGTATAAATGTAGTAATGTGTTGCCATTTTGGGTTTGCTGCTATGTCATGGTGGGGACCGCCCATAAGACTTAAGATTCCCCATAAGATTCAGTTTGAGCACTGGTCAGAACAACCTTTGGGTCTTGACATCTGATCAAAGTTGGCCTAACATCAAAACCCAACCTTGTCCTGATGTCAAGAACCAACTTTGGCTTGACATGAAAATCCAACATTGAAATGACGTAAAAACCCAAAGGTGATCTGACTTCAAAATAAAACGTTAATCTGACGTCAAAATTGAACGTTGATTCGAAGTCAAGATCCGACGTTGATCTGACGTCAAGTTCCAACGTTGATCTAATGTCAACATCCAACGTCAGTGTTGTGCCTGAACGAGTTCATTGAACGAAAGTTCGTGAATTCGTTCATATTTTGGCCGAACGTGAACTGAACGTACTGTATTACTGCCTGATGAACACAAGGTGAACTCGTTCATGCTGGTGCATGTGAACGGCACGCTCTCTCAGTTTAACATCGTTCAATAGGGTGCCAGATTTCTATAGAGTCTTCCAGGCGAAAACCCGGCTAAAACACATTGTAAACCAAACTTAATGTGTAGCGGAAAAAACACCCATCTGGCAACACCAGCGTTTCACGACTGCATGCGTCATCAAAACAACAATGAGTGCGTTTACATGCACTTACGCCGATTATGCTTAATAAACTGATATCACGTGGGGTAAACGTGTAAAACAGTTTTCTTTAATCGGGGAAAGCCCATAAACGGCGTAAGCAAAAACTGGTCGGCAGAGGTAGTTTTTTGCACATTACCCCGATTTCGTGAGGCATGTAAACACCTTAACCGGCTTTCTCACGGTTTTGTCCATGTGTGCATGTCTCCGCGTGTGAAAGATAAACGTCAGACGCGGAAGTAAGCGCAAAGTAACACATAAAAGTCTCTGCTCTTCTAAAGCAGTTGGCAGAGAAACTGCAAAAATAAAACTGACGTTGTATTTACAGGTTCTGGAGATACGAAAAGTGATAAAACAATATAGCTTAAGACAGATATGCCGTCTGCTATGTACTATAGGCGATGACGTCACTCCCTGCGAGAAACCTGACAAATCCCCAAATCCTATGTAAACGCAGTTCTCTGCATAGCCGGTTTATTGATTTGCACGTAAACGCATGAAAACAGTTTTTATAATAAGCAGATTTTTGATAGTTATCCGCTTATTCTGTGCATGTAAACGTACTCAATGACTGGACGCTGCTGAAATCCAAATCCCTGCCGCGCCACTCATATAGTTTAACATTAAATAACATCAACATCGCTGTCTGTGGTTCTATATGGGCTATAATGGCAATAATTTAAAAAAATTATAATAATATGGGAAAAAAGAACTATAAATTAGTTCATTTTTGGAACTGTGAACTAGTTCAAAATTTTGAAATATGAACTATGAACTGAACTAGTTCATTTTAAAATTTGTGAACTGTGAACTGAACTAGTTCATGTAGAAAGTGAACTTTCCCAACACTGTCTAACGTTGATCCAACGTCAAAATTTAATGTTGATCCGACGTCAAGATCCAAAGTTGATCCAATGTTAAGATCCAACGTTGATCTGCCATAAAAGACCCAACATTCGGCAGACATCAAACTTTAAACTTTCCTTTCACAGATGACTGACAGACGAAACACCACACAGCACCATCAAGTGCGCACTGTTCAATTAGTGTTTAGTAATCTCATCTTAAAGGTATAGCGGCAGATTTTCCCGAATTTTAGAAAAGATCCGCCTTTTAAAAAAATGCAATTGTGCAACACTTGAACGCCAATTAAATGTGTGCACCAGAGAGCATGCACGAGCATAGTTCTTCTCTTTGCTCTGTTTACAAGTTGCTGTCAGCTCGGCATGGCTCATACATTGAGATGTTTACCCTGTCTGCGCGGTTCGTGACTTGTGCCAGGGCTAGCATAGCTAATCATGGCTTACATCAACTTTTACTAGCAGTGATTTTAAATGGATTTCTCCAAATAGCATGCCAAACTTTACCTGTCGAGTAGATACTTTGCGACTGAGGAATCAGTGGGAAACCCAACCTGTGCTTTTAGCGCACGCCAGCATGTGAAATATTCCCCCAAATAACACTCTGGTCTTGTTTCTTTCTCCAGATGTCCGATGGGCCTATGTCCAATGGGTTGAAAAATTCCTTTTATCTGCCGATACCGATTATGGGCTGATATATCAGTCCATCCTTAGTAATAATATGTTTCATTGATATAATGCCTTTTAAGATACAAAATGTACAGAGATACCATTATTTAAAGATGCAATTTGTATTATCTGCGCCGCTAGATGGTGCCAGATCAAATCAATAACAATGACGTTGTTTAATGATGCTCTGAAGCAGTGTGGAATTATGGGATTTGTAGTCTTTAACTCAACCGCTGATGGCCATCAATCAGACGCGAACGAGAAATCACGTTGACGGATAAGGTAATCAAGTCGTTTAATTCATTATGTAAGTTTATATGTGATGTTCAAAACGAAATTGTTAGTCATAGATGTTACAGTATTAGTCCAAATTCAATGGTTAACACAGCACAGAATTAAGTTTTCAACTTACAATCTACAATGATTTTTCACATAATGTATTGACAGTACAAATCTTATTGTGAAGTGTCTTAAAATTACCATTTATATTGCTGTACAATACCTCTTGATGTGCATATCGTCGGCGGGAAGACGCGCTGATTACAATCGACACACTAATGTTGTGATCAATATAATAGCATACGTTTTTTGAAGGGTTACGAATCAAATCAACTCTCCCGTCGCGTAAAACACAAGCAGGATCAGAATCTCTGTCTAGTTAAATGTTGTCGCGAAGCTCTCTCTATCCAGATAATGCAACAACAAATTGATCCTCAATCTTTCTCTCGTTTTGTTCCAAACTCTTCTTGGGTCGTTTGGTTGGCCCATACGCTTACGGGAGCGGTCTTTGCTGACACAACCAGCGGCAGACGGTAAAGAGTAACTTAATCCATAAGTCCATAAGCAAGCGCTTAGCCAGAGAGGCGCTAACGCATAGTTCCGCATTTGTCCACGACACTGGCTGTGTCCGAAAACTCAAGGCAGTGACTTGTTGCCTCGCTGCCTCATGAGGAAATGACTTTGGAGGCATGAAGGCAGCTCAGAGAAAGGCTTTCCGATGCACTTCAAGCGTGTTTGAAGTATAAACAGAGAGCGCCTTTGTGATAACTAATCACATATTTGAAAACTACAATACTAATTTCTCGCTAGAAATGCAATTAAAATGTGTAAAAAGTGAAAATATACGTTTATTTACACTAAATTTGTGCTCCAGTCGCTTCCTTGGCCGCCATTTTATTTTTTCGAACTCGACCACTGTTGTCATGTGGTTTTTACGTGAGTAAAGGCGGTGACAAAGGGTCACATGGATGTTAACGTCATTGACAGGAGACTGCACTGCCCCGTGTCAGTGTTTTGAATGGAAATTTTCTCAAGGTTTACAAGGACTAGTAATCAGCTGGACAAAATATATAACACTGGCCTAGTGGTTTTTGGACATTTTACTGCAAATATCTTACAAATTGCACCTTTAATAGCAGAGATACAGAGGTACAAACAAATAACAACAAAAGTGACCAGCAGTTGGGCAAAAACATTTAATTTATTAAAAATAAAGACGATCTAACTTTTTTTCTTATTATAATTTTTTATTTTTGGATGACCTGTTCCTCTAAGCTCCTTCCTTCCTGTAATCAGAAAACAATTTACAGACATAGATCTCAAACCGACTGTATTGTTTCCAATCCAAAGACAGCTTGGCAACTTCATGGCACTGAATGCTGCAGTTGTTTGGTGACGTGTGCAGCTGTGATTCAGGTATATGCACATTTAGTGATTAGGGGATGCAGATGAATGACAATTAGCGTTCTGCGAAGAGGTTACTAGAATTGAATGAAATGAACGAAACACATCAACGGAGATGAAACGCTTTATGTCCTGAACTGACCTAGTGTGCGCTGTATAAATAACAGACCCTAAAAACGCTTTCCACTGTACATCACTGTATAAATCCCATTATCATACAGACCAGCTTCAACACACAATCTATCATAAATCCAAACTGCAGTTGCTATTTGTTCAGAGCTGTTATGCACATGAATGCCCCTCTCCTCAAAGCAGGCCAAAGTGCAGCCAATACCTGAGATATTGTTTGAGGAGAAGGTGTTGGAAAGATCAAGCTAAATGAGATATACTCGATTTGAGTGCAAAGAAAATCAAACGCCGCCGTGAAGCAACACACATAAAACCGAGCGTCTTTAAAGGCCATGAAATGCAAATGTGACAGAGGCGGTCCTCGTGAAGTATGCGAAGCCAAGACTCTCCACGCATCTGTATGCACCATCCTGAGATGCAACCAAAGCAAATGCGTCTACTAGACATATTTAGTTGAATACAATATTTGCTACTGTCTCATTGTCCTTGTCTCTCGGTTTCTCCTATTTGTAACTCTTTTTATTTCCTATTGCTTTACTTAAAATGCATTAAAACTCTGAGTGCCTGTCATCTTTTCAGATTAAATGTCAGTTTTCTAAACCTTCCTATATTTTCAAAAACTTTACAGTTGAGAGAGTCATTTTTTATTTTTACCTTTTGCTTTTTTATTATCTTCAGGCACTGTTACCCACGAAGACCCACTGTAGCAAAACTGTTTAAAGCCATTAAATAATAACTGCTTCTCACAATATGGGTTAAAACCACACATAACAACAGCTTGCACTTTGAAATGTATTTTAGCAGCCTGTTTGGCAAGAAAATATTCACAATTTTAATCTCCCAGCACGCCAGAGTCACACAACATGGTCGCTGCCTGCTGACGCTATTGATGTGCGTTTTGAATCGTTCTGGTTTTTGATCACAATTCACAACATGTTTAGTGCTAGAAAATGGCAACGTTTTAAATATGCTGTATGAGATTTCATCTGAATGTTTGTGGAAATCCAACATTGGGTCTTAGGGTCAGTTTATGATGTTATGCACGCAACAGTGCACATTCAGTAAATTATAAATAAACTATTCCAAATGATTTTAACAGCGTAATGAAAGTTTATAGAGTGTAAAGAGGGCTGGCCTGAAACGAACATAATGTAGTTTTAACCTTCTAGCTGGGTGTGTAAGCTTTTATAGAGGTCAGTGCCGCTGTGCCGTAGGCATCTAAATGTGCATTTTGATGTATTTTACAGGAGGCTAGTGAGGTGTAGAAGTATAGATAAACTTTACAGTAAGCAGACAAATTATCTTATACAGTATCCAAATTTGATTTCTTTATAGGGCTTTAAAGCAACACTAAAGAGTTTTTGCTCTTTGCTCCCCCTACAGGTTGGACGGGGAATTGTCAACTACCACTGTCGTAAATAATTTAGCCTACCGCAGCAAAGCTGGCTCTGATTGGATTGTAGGTCTGTCGTAAATCAAGTTTTTGTAGTTTTTACTCAAACTACAGGACCGTGACCCGATAGTTGGATACTTCTTTAGTGCGGTTTTGGCCGATAGAGGGCTGCAAAGCGAATGTGAGAGTGTCGTTTACCCTGTTTCGAGTGGATGAACGACTGAAACTTTTTTGGAAATGTTATTTTAAGGTAAAAAAACTCTTTAGTGTTGCTTTAAAGAAAGTGCTAACATGCAACACCATAAAAAATATATTTATAGTGTAAATAAATAACAATCAATATCAATACTTGCGTATCTGTGGCTAGAGGGTAACGTAGTAGCTTATTTTGTATTTTATTTATAACAGATTTACAATAACAGTATATTTACAATAGCAGTATATCCATCATACAATCTCACATGCAATGGTAGTTCACTGATCAAATGAAAGGTAATGGCACAAATAATAAAAAATAAAAGTCAGAAGCTTATTTTAAAAAGCGGGGTGGAGATTGGACGTGACATATTGTGTGTGTTGAACATACTGGATGATCATGTGTTTTTCAAATAGACTATAGTCTCACAGGTCTTGGTGGACATCTGAAGGGAATAGCTGGAAATTTACCAAGTAGGAGATGGGTGAATAAGAGATATGTGTGCCATGGGGGCAATGTTCGTGGTATAAACCTGCTTTTAAATCGGGTTTCTGAGTGTTTTTGCTGTAAATGTTATCTTGGCTTAGCTTTTGTCCGGTGAAAAGAATGTCCCTGACTCTTTAGACGATGTCATTTATGAAAAATTGATAAGTGAAAATGTCGAAATGTCAAATGACAATATTTGACATTTCTGCTTCAAAGTAATAGAGACCAAACGTGATTTGTGTCAGAATGCACGTAATGGGTATGACGGTGAACAGAGTATTTAGGTTTTTGAATAATGTACAGATACAAGTGTGTGTCAAATGTAGGGTTGTTTGTTGCAAATTGTTCAATCAAATACTATATTAATATAATATATCTATATATAATTATGACTTAATAATATTCACATACATGATGATTGTGAGATTATCTGTGTCCTTATTTGAACTTTATTCATTGGTAACAGCCTTTTATTTATAGGTTGCGTAACAATTAAAGGTGTATTGGCTGCAAATACAGTATGAACAATTGTTGCACTGCATCTATTAGCCACTAGGAGGCAGTAGAGTTAGAATGGGGCGCTGTCCGTGGTGCTGAAGACTAAACCTCACTTTACTGAGCAAACATCAAAGATGGTCAATTTAATTTATTAAGGCTTTTCACAATACAGATTGTTTCAAAGTAGATTTACAGAAAATCATACAGTGGTGTCTTAATTGTCTTACACTTGCTCTTGAATAAGCCAGAGTCCCAAATGAACTAGCAAGGAGACTTGGACATTAAAGAGCAAAAACCTCCATAAGGTGGGGGTAGCAGAAGAAGAAAAAGCCTTGGGATAAACTAAGCTTAACCGAGGAAGGCAGTTATTTTCTGGTTATACATCATGAACCTATTGTCGATATTACTTAGCCAATGTATTGGTAAACTAAACCAAGTAGATTATTTAGTGGACAGAAATGAAATTGGTTAATCTGCAAGATTAATGAGAGTTTTCATTATCGTAATACAATCCATCCGTTTTCTGAACCTGCTTGTCCTCTGCAGGGTCACAGGGGGCTGGAGTTTATCCCAGCATTTTGCGCCATAGGCAGGGTATACACTAGATAGATGGCCAGCCTATTACATGGTAAAGAGACAAGCATCAAAGCAACTGCTACTTATTAATGCTTATTAATGATAAAAATTATTATTATTATTTAAGAGGGCCTAAACATGCTTAAAAAGGGATGAAACTTTGCACAGACGTCAAGAATACAATTGCTATATACCCACTTTAATGCATATCCCCCACTGTTCACTGCTTTCCTAAGGCCATTGGCTGGCGGTGACCCTTTCATCCCTGCTTGCAGCTTTAATTATTATTTGCTATTTATAATTATGCATTTCAAAACAAATCTAGAATTTAAGTTATCTTGGTTGTACATAAGCTTGGATGGCATATCTACATGTTTTTTAATTTAAAGGACTCCCGTGGTGTGTTTTGATAGAACCTGTCAACGCCTGGGGTTTTAGTCTCCAGGAAAAGCACAATATCTGACGAAAGCGAAAAAAGAAGTAAAAGGAAATGTACTTGCCAGAATCCATACCATTTCCACTATAAAGCAAATTAAAACTCTTGCCTGTAACACTGCTTTGGGTCAGCCGTTGAGAGGGATGACGAATTACCCCTGAAAACACAGATTAAATATTTATTCGCTATATCGTAATTGGTTTTGTGCAGAAGTGTTTCCAAAAACAGATTTTAATTTATCGTTTAAGATGGCAAACGAGATCCGGTGAGGCCACAGCGGATTCAGGGACACGCAGGGGATGCTACTGTGTTTTAGATCATTGTAATTACAAATGAATGCCGCGTTTTTGCGCATTGAGCCTCTCGGCGCTCCGGTTGCATTATTCATGTAACGGGAAAGTGTGAGAAATGTGGTCACCCGGCAGATAGACGGCCCTGATCGGAGATTAACCAGGCACAATCATGAATGTGTCACGCTGGAACGCTCTTCTCATTTTAAAGAGATCATACAAAATAATAACAGGCGAGGGAATATGATGTTCAGAGAGAAATCAGTGCCACAACAGGGTCGTACACAAAGGGACGGTTTACAATGAAATATGAAGGTCCGATGTTTAAGACGTATTGTGCACACTTGCAGGACTCTCATTATCTGCGAGAGCCATACTGTCTCAGGTGACTGCATTATGTCTTCTGCACTTTCAAGATATCAAGGTTTTAATACATCACAGGGGTGGTATAGTTACATCCAGTCTGTTTATGATCGGAGTCTCTATGTGATGTTTAATAGGGGATAGCAGGGTTGGTTGTTAAACTTTTTACCTTTTTTTTGTGTGGGTTTATTTTGAAAGTCAGAAGATACATCTCTTATAGTGTGTAGCTAAAGACAATATTTTCATCATCATGGCCCAAAATTTATAGAGTTTGTTTCAAATTGTGCATATGTAGTATTTAAGAATAGTATAAAGATTTTGAGTTGATTTGGCTTATTGCTGTTAGTTGGGACAGAGGACAAGTGTGTTCCTTGTGTTTGCTGGTGCTTTTGGGTCGGGTTGATTCAGGGTTTTTGGGCAGCGGGGTAGCTTACTTTATTGGGTCGAGCCAACAAATATTTTTTTAACAGTGCACTCCGAAAAGAGTACAAAAGTTGTCACTGGGATGGTACCTTTTTAAAAAGTTTTAATATGTACCACCTCTAAGGTACCAATGTGTACCTTTGACGTACCAATATGCACCTTTGATGTACAAAAGTGTACTTTTTGAAAAGGTACTGCATAGAGATACAGTAGAGAGCATTGTGACAACATGCCCCGATTTCTTTTGTGACAACTAGCCTAAGTCTCTCCTAGCATACTGTATATAGACCTAAGAATGAGAATGACCTTTAAAATGGCCTGTTTTAATGTAGCTGCTTTGTAGTTAACCCCTTAACTGTAATGAATGTGGCTGTCGTGATGCCACCTGACAGACTTCACTTCAGCGTGTAGCTGGGATGTTGGGATAGGCGCTCAGTCATTACTCTATGACAAGAGGCGAACAGTAAGCGTTTGAGAGGGGATGTATTACACATATACCCGTGGGTTCGAAATTGGATTAATTTGAGCCCGGGCAGGGTTTGAAGAGATCCTTTCAGTGAATTAAGATGGAAATGGGTTCCTTTTATGAGTGAGCATAAAAATTCATTGCGATACTGATTCTGAGAGTGAATGTCTGAATAATGTGATGGACGCCCCGTCCATTTAAAGGAAGTGGACATAAAGCATCACAATAAGCCGAAACAACAAATTGGATGGTTCAATTTTCATTTTTTTGTCGTATTCGAGATTGGATGTTCTGTTGGGTAATAAGAAAAATCAAATGAAAAAGCGATGACTTTACTTTTGCCATTTACAGACAAAAGATTTCTGTGTTCATGGCTTGGGTACATGAAAAAGTGATGAAAAAATGGAAAAAAGAAAGAAAGAGTTTGGTAAGTTTTATTTGTTTGTAAAGTTTGATGTGTTTGGTGTTTTGTCAAAAAAAAAAATAATAATAATTCCTTGTCACTGGTGCAGTACCTTTTAAAACGGTTCTAATATGTACAATTAGGTATAGAAACTAAAATGTATACATTTGGTTACAAAAGTAGCTTTGAGATATATGCACTCTATGTACCTCTGATGGACTAATATGAACTCTTTAGTTGCAAAGGTGTACCTTTTAAAGGGTACTGCCCCAGTGACAGCTAGGGGCCATTTTCTAAACCGTGTAGCATAAAGATTGTTTTTAAATTTGTAAGAGCACCTATTGTTCGATTCACGTTTTTACATTTCCTTTGGTGTGTAAGTGTGTATTGCTACATTAACAATATGCAAAAGGTACATACCCCAAAGTAAACGATGACGCAAGTAATCGTCTCCAAACGTAAATCTCTTTTCTTGGACTACAACAAACACACGGATTGTAGGCAACAGTTTACTTCCTGGGATTGATGATGTAGACAAGACCGAAATTATCATAACTCCTCCCGCTTCGGACGTACAGCCTGTAAGTTAACTCCTGTTAGCAACCGAATATTTCAAACATGGTGAGGAGCGTCACGTTTCTGGCTGACGTCAAAGGTATTCAGGCCAATCACAACGTACAGATTAGCTGGCCAATCAGGGACACAGAGCTTTTTAAATCTCTGCGTTTCAAGAAGAGAGTGAAATCTGGAGCTATAAAAATGTACGTTTTGTGGAAAGTAATGCGTTTTTTAACCATAAACCATGCAAACACATAATAACTTTTTTTAGAAATGAAATAGGTGCTATTTAAGAACATGTCAATAAACCTATTTAGCTTATTGCCACTTCTTACTTATTTTATTTTCAGAATAAAATAACAATAGCAATATAGTAAAATATGCTAATATTCAATAAATATTAATTTAACAAATTTAATAAACAATTGAAGAGCTCAGATGCAAAACCCTCTAAGTACGTCTGACATGTTTTCTTGTAAATTAATATTTTTAGCAGACTTTTAATGGATTCTGCCGACAAAGCAATATTTCTGAAAGACATGAGGCCGGGATTAAGCGGATTTGAAGCTAAAGTATTTTATGAACGTGGTTAACATTTGGTTAATATCATTATCACACGATATTACGAAATGGCGTTTAGCTCCTCAATTGTTCTGCCAAGTAATATAGTTCATGATCAGTATTGTCACTCAACAACAGGTGTGCGTTTATCTGCGTTTTAAAGTTGAATGCAGTTCACACACTCACGTCTCAATGTCAGAACTGTCCTTTCATAAAAAAGTCATTTCAATCCTTCAGTGTGGTTTGGTTTAGTGTAGCTGTTTTTCCTGCTGGATTCCTTCAAGTGCCCCTCCGGAAACAGACACTGAGACAGATGGGACTGCCAGACTATTTGGCAACTGAGTGGGAGGAAAAAATGAGAGAGAGAGAGAGAGAGAGAGAGAGAGAGAGAGAGAGAGAGAGAGAGAGATGGAGAGAAAGAGAGAGAGAGGCTGTAATGTTCATCATTGTGTATCATCTGGCAAGTTTGTAATTATTAAGTAGATATTGTGTTCTTTGCCTGGGTTACGCTTTATGGGGCGTAAAGATTTCCGTTCAGGTCTGCTGCTTATTAACACAATGCACAAAGTTTTCTTATTAGCATCTGTTGGGTTGTGAATTTGGAGAGACGTTTTGTTTCAGAGGTCTCCGTCACGTGACGACAGGTTCCTCATTATCCTGTACACAGTTCATTAAACTCGTGCACACACAGCGATACACAATATCCGTACCGTATTCCTAAGGTTAATTTTGACTACTTTAAGTGCTTCCAGTGATACACACTTATTGGATTTTCATTATTAAAACAGTCAAGGTGCCAGGCCGCCCAGGAATGAAAGGTGAGCGCGGTGGGTTATGAAGAGCTGCGTTCTGATTGGTCGAAGTCGAGTTTCCCTCATGTGCTGCCCATGACTGTCATACTCATTTCACCATCTGTGAGACCTCAGCAGCTGGACAGTAAAACCATTGCTCATAAAAACACCTTCTGCTCTCTCTTTCTCTCTTCCTTCTGTCACCTTCTCTCTCTCTCTTTCATTTGTTCCTAACTCATTTTCATCTTCTACACAGTGCGTCCGCAGAAATGTCGACCGTGCCGAGGAATCTACCCGCAAACTAATTGGCCCACTGCAATGTAATTTCTCTCACAGAACGAAATAAAAAGTGATGAAATATGTTACTGTGCCGAGACTTCTCCGCTACCAGGCAACGACGGTAGCGCTGAAGGTAATGGCTGCAAAGCGACGAGCTCTGAAACTGACCGATCCAGCAATCGAGGGAGTCATCTGTCTAAATCTGATGAATAGGAAATAGATACCCGAGTTTGGGTAGCCCGAGCACGCCTGCCATTTTGAATCAGATTTACCGCGGTTGGACGTTAAAGTTAATTCGGAGCTACAGTGGCTTATGCTAGACACGTCCGTGCACGTGACCCTCCCTAACCCCACTCAAGACATCCCATATTCATTATGCATTGATTACAGCCTCCCGCTTAATAGACTCATTTACCTTTGTCCCCCTAAAGGACTGTATTGATTTTTATGAAAAGAAATTAAATGGGCTGTATTGGTTGCACCCCTGTGGCAGAACGAAGGGTTTGCGGAATTAAATGGTTCACAATCGCACGATTATGGGAATGACAATTATCTCCCAACATCCATATATTCAAACTTGTTTGCCCCGTGGGTAGGAACAATAGATTTGTTCATTAGGCCAAGGAAGGGCGCGTATGCAAGGCTGCGACTGCTTTTCTTTCTAATTCTTTTCTTTTTGCTCAGACACCGGGTTGCGTACATTATCGTCCCGGGTTTATCAGTTTAGTGGAAAGCCCTTTGATGCTTTAAACGTTTCATTTAGTAATGCACTACCGGATCAGGCGTGATTCATTGTAATGTCTTCAACCTCAAAAACGTCCTTGTTGCGTGAGGAATTATCACTGTCTCAGGGATACGGGCGGGCATTTGTTTCGCACCTGCATTAATCTGCCGGGCCTCTGTAATTATTAGCTGCTTCAAACAAGTTCAGTGATGAATACGAGGGTTATGCGCAGCACAATGGCTTTAAATTACGCCAAAGCTTAAAAATAAATGTATGAGTTTTAATTATCAGTTAGCGTACATCAAATCTTCGCTTTATTCTTATACACCCATTGAAATGTCTGCTGTAATGTAGTGATACAGATAATAATTCAAAGACCCCATTGTGACCCCCGTGCAAAGCCTTTCAGATGTATCGATTCAATTAAAACCATCGTGTTTCACTTGGGAGCGTATAATATCTTAATATTCACATGGGAGAGGGGACGCATAAGCAACACGTACTGTAGAGCTTCACGCACACCTAATTTCTCATCTTCCAAATACGAATATCATTGGGTGCATGGTTTAAAGAGTGATGTGTTCATAACCAACCGTGGCCTGCGGGCAAATCTTGACAATGCATATGAGAATACGCCTGCGTTCGATATTTACAGTGCACGACGAAGGTGTCTGTGGCTGTCAGCGTGTTATGTGCAGACGTTTAACGCTGGCGACAGCCCAATTAGTCAACAGCGAGCTGGAATATAATTGCTTTTTTGAGCCTTATCAAATTAAGTTCTCCCCTAATCTCTTCGGCTGTATTGATTGCGCTGAACAGGAACAAACAGACAGCCAATAGCGAACCACTCCAGAGCAGGAAAAGGTGCTTGTTTATACAGCACCTGTAGCGTGTGTCTGCCCCTCGCTGATTTCTATCTCGCCGACAACAGATAAACCCCACGGCCCATCGAAATGGAGAGAAAGAAAAGAGGATGGTGATCCGGAGAAAGAGAAACTTACTGATTTGCAGACCTCCAGAGGCCCAAACAAAAGCTAGGGGTTGGAGGGCTTCACGTGTGTGAGTATTCCACTGTTTTTTTTACCTCGCTAGCCTCAAGCGATACTACAGCTCTCCACCCTCTGACATTTGCTCGTACAAGATTGCATCTCATGTAGAATCATGCATATTCGTACCAAATTAAAGGGTCTCCATGTAGAGATGAACCTGATTGGGTCCACGAATTATTCATGACTGTTGTCGCAATCGTGGCGGAGAATCCAACAAATGCATTCTGATTGCCGTATGAATTTACAGTTATGACTAAGCATTCGCCCACACCTAATAAACACGATGTTTGAGGTGTCCTCCGCCTCTTGCATTACCCGTAGCTCCCGTTTCCGGGATGAATCACTCATTCGTGACCTGTTCGTGCCCTATCGCTGATGTTGTAATCCCGGAATTGCCGGAATTCATTAATACCGTCTGTGACTAATGCTGAATGCCCTAATGCCAAATAAATTGTGGGGGAATGAGAAACTGATGGGCGGGAAGGTTCAGAAGACAATTAGTGAGGGCACATGACAGCGGAGGTGAGGGTGAGCCATTTCTGATGGGGATTGAATGCAGTTTCTGAAGTTCCTCTCACTCTAAATCTTCATCTTCTGACAAATTTGAGCACTTTACCTAAACATCCTGTAAGGTGAAAGGAATTTGGCTGACGTTTGAAGCTGAAATGTGTCATTTTGGAAATGTTAAAATACTCCCTCCTGTTCCAGTTTAATGTGCAGGGAGAGTAATAAGCAATCCATTTGCTGTATAGTGGCTAAAGTGCTTAAAAGTGAGGAAGCAGAGGTGTCATGGATAGCAAAATGTAAACTTAGATCTATGTATTTTTATTTTGGTGGTTGTAACTGCTTCTCAGTCTGTTATACACTCACCTAAAGGATTATTATGAACACAATACTAATACTGTCTTTGACCCCCTTTCGCCTTCAGAACTACCTTAATTCTACACACACATCTCTGCTACAAATGAACATTTGAAGTTTGTTTCTATTACTTACCATTCTTGGACAATTACACCAAACATAACAGAAATGCAAATGTTACAACTTACCCCATATGTGGGGTTAATTGCAACAGGCAGGGGGTTAGTTGTAACACTTGCTAAAAATTAAGTTTGCAGGCAAATATTTCAGTACTATTTTGTCTTTATACTTGAAGTGGATAGTGTTTATATATCTGTCTATAATAGACAGGTACTGTATCTACACTATTCATCCCTCATCTAACTATAGTTCAATTATAAATGGATACAAATGTCTTAATATGTGAGAAAAAGCAGCGCAATTATGAAAAAAAATCAAAGTTTGATTTCATCCATTAATTTCATTATGATTTAATTTCTGAAATGACATTCAATCAATATTAAACAAATGAACAAAAACTAATTTTGACACAATTTTTAATAAGACAGGCACATTTATTTTGTTCGCAGCCAGCAATCATTAGTGTGTAGCCTATTTAAAACAACGGCAAGAATTACGCTAACGTTAGCTGTTTACATATCATTAGTGCTAAGGGGTTATTTATAACACAGCGTTACAATTAACCCCGCTGGGTGAAAATATGATGCTATGTTTTAATCAACAAGACACTGACTAAGATTACGTAACATTGGTTTTGGTATCTCACACACCCAACTAAGGGGCTGTCCACACGGAGACGTGTATCACTGTATACGTATAAATTTTTTATCGTATTGGCGTTTCATCCACACGGATCCGGCGTTTTGGGAGACTGAACCGCTATTTTTTTAAACCAGGTCCTAAAGTGGATAAATCTGAAATCGACACCCTTGCGGTTTCGTGTGTACAGCCAATCCGTATATTTTGTGAAGCGAAAACGTCATCACATCACGTGTCGGAAGCGTCACACGTAACAGCAACAACAATAACGGCGGACTACGTGATTGTGTTCGTGCTACAGAAGCTACTAAGCCTATTATTACAGCAAAATCTATTTCTTCTATGCAATTGTGGTGAGCAACAAGCGATAATGGACAACACCATACGTTGGTTATGCGCATGCTCAAATTCTTCTTCTCCGTGTATAGTGTATATCTGTGGCAGAATTTCAGCGCCCCATACTGGTCCGGCATATATACTACACCGCTTTCAGTCGGTTTCAGTGGTTTCGTGTGCGCGCAGATATTTCTTGAGACGACGCCGTGTTTATGGATAATTTTTTAGAACAAGAAAAAAATGATTGGATAGGGAATGCACCGGCTTTGTGTGGACAAAGCCTTAGAAACAAAAAAAAAACATATGATGAAGAAATTTACTTACATGCCACCAACACACTCATCAATAACTCTCTAGAAAAACATGATTCTTTTCCATAAATTTTGGCGGCGTGAAAACAATACCGGACAAACAACTCGCCCAACCCTGTGCAACAATGTACACGGTCCGTGTTACAATTAACCCTGTCTTAGTTTGTGCCTCGCACACCCCTATTTTATGAGGTGGTTATGTTTGTATGAATTCATACAAAGTAAATCATACAAAATGTACGGTTATTAGAAAAACCTCTGCCCCTAAACCCAATGTCATTGGGGGAAAGCGGATCATACGAATTTATGCAAATTAGCCCCTTCGTAAAACGGTTATGAATTGCTGTGAGATTGTTTAATGCATCAAAACAATCCGCTCTGCTGTCTCTTTTTCATTTTGTTACAAATGAGCACATAAAATAATCAATATTTCATGTCCAGTTATTTACTCGTGTGACTAATAGCGGTGTAATAAGTGAGACAGTCTACATTCAGACGGTTATAGCTTGATGTCTTTTACAATACCTCTCCTGATCATCCCGTCTAGGTTTATTTTGCGATAACAACCTTCTTTATGTACACCATGCCTTAGCAAGTTAATTCAATAATGCTGCGTGAGCCGTATTGTACACAATTAATCATGGAAAAACTCAAATGCACCAAGAATGTTATGTAATGTGTATATAAGATAAACGACTTTATTTGTATTTATTTTTTGTTACTTTGAGGGACAAATAGACACACACAGACACAGAGAAGGACATACACTCGTGTGTTTTTTGTGTCTCCTTGGATGATATATGAATGCAGTGGTGCAGATCAAAACAATTATTTCCTTGGTCAGGCTATGCTTGACATAAAAAAACGTCAGAAGAATCTTTCAGTCGGCGTAATTAATAACGCTGTACAAAAACATATCCTATGGGACAGGGGCGTTAATAATTTCTCTCCTTAATCAGGGGTGTGAAAGTGGATCTGATTAACTTGCGAAACATCCCATTGGCTCATTAAATTTGGACTTGGATCTGCAGCAATCTCAATACATTGCACCAGTGACCAATCGCTGAATAATTTAGAATATTAAACAAGAGTGAGCTGGTGTAAATGTATTTCTCTGCTGTCTGGTTGATGTAACAGTGATTCAGCACTGTGATTTTATATAAGGCTGTCAGTGGCAATTTAGTGGACAATGCAGACGCATTGACTGTTCAACATGCAGTGAATGTGACAAACCGCCACAAACTGTTTACGCGTCCAAGGTTGACTGCAAACAGATGTCAGTGGCAAAACTTTTCTGGCTGTTAATTATTCAAAAGAGCACTTGGCAAGAGGTCACCACATGTTCTGTGTAAGTATGCATCGCCAGTTGTTGGGTCTTGGTTTCCTCCAGAGGTTTCATATTTATTTCAGTTGGCGGTCACTGACTGTAAGAATTGTTTTGACGTCACTGATGCTTTTGTGTTTCAGTGGTAGCACATCTGCAGCCATATTCTAACGTGAGGTTTAAAACCATCCCAAAAGAGTAGAAGATATTGAAATTAGAGCATGAGCGATACAGTATGTTTTTTTTTGTGGGGGGGGGGTGCCGATACAGATATTAGGGAGTAAAAAAGTCAGATATTATTATATCGGCCAATTTTATTTATGTGTATATTATAGTACAGTACACATATACTACAGTATATGTATATATACTGCCATAAATCATTTTTTTGCAATGATCACTCAGATGTGGTAAATAAACTCATCCTAATCCTACCCCCAAACTTAACACTAAACCCAACATCTTGAGAGATTTACTGTAGGTTGTAGCTGTATCCCTTCTAGACAAAACCACTAAATGCTGTCTTTTGCCTTAATGGCATTTTGTTCTGAAAATTGTTTTATTTTTTGCATTTTGTGTACATTTTCCTGATTTTACTTTTTTTATCAATAAAGGGACAGAAAAAAATAAGGATGGTCATTAAAACTTTGCTGAAACAAAGCTAGTGGTGGCCTAATGCTGGATTCACACTAAACCCGATAAGAGGTGGCAAAAACGCACTATTCACACGTAGTAGGACGCTTAAACATTTTGAGTTTATTCGCTTCTTTTGTGTGTGAAAGCCGCGCATGAAATTCTAGTCATTCACACGGAAATTCGCGTCATGGGAGAGGCTTCTGCGACTCGCTTCCTGTAATCATGTCATTACTAGAGCAAGCTTCTGACTGGTTAACGTGGCACGATTTTCGGCCAAAGTTCAGATTTTTCAACTCGCGTGTTTCCCGTGGCAACGTTCAATTCGCGTCATTCGGGCATCTATTCGCACCATGAATAATGCAGATTCGCGGATTCGCGTCTCCCGCGCTGCGCTAAACGCCTCATTCGTGCCGCGAGACCTCCAGACTTTACATTTACTTAACATTGAAATCACTTGCACTTGACGCCTCTACCGCGGCTGGTGTGAACAAAGCACAAGACTGCACAATCCTTATATTTGGCCTTATAGAGTATTAAAACGTTGAGAAAAATTTGGCAGATGTTTAATTCAAAGTGACTTACAGTACAGTAAATTAAAGCGGAATTGAACCCTAGAAATTTTAGTTTGTTATCACTGGTAATTTATGTCCAGTTTACATGAGAAAAAAAAAGGAAATTTGCACGATTTTGATTGTTAGATTGATAGTGTGTAGAAGCTGATTTTTCGTAACGGTCTTTGATGGACTTAATTAACAAGAATGCACTGCGCGAAACTGAGTCATTAGCCCACCTACTAACCACTGACCGATGCAGCCTTCAGGTTTGTTCAACTTCATGCGGCGCCACAAGAACCGACAGCCAAATAACGTCAAGGTTCCGCAAGAACGATTTAAAAACAAACTCATCTGTATGATTACGCGAATCGCTCTTGCGGTACTTTGATGTCATCCGGCTGTCTCTTGCGGCGCCGCATGAAGTTGAACAATCCTAATAACTTCTTTTACCGCTCAACCTGCTCTCAAATCAACTCTTGTCAACTTGAAGTTAGCCGGCGGATGAACCCAACCAAAGAGTAACTCCGCTTTTACCATCTCTGAAGGGGAAATCATCAAAACCCTCGATAAAAGATAACTAGTACCTGTGCAGTATGTGGATGTAAGGACAACAAATTCAGGCCACCCGGACTTTTTATCGTTTACATCAATGTGACCCTCAGCTGACACAGCACAAATTACTCGAAAATTTTAATATGCAGCCAGCACTTTCGTCAGGAAGATTTCGAGTACAGTCTTTCAACCCAGTTTTTCCGCAGACTCAGGTAATGTAAAATGGTTAAAATATCTAAAACATAATTTGGCTTAGTTGTTGTTTGTTTTGTGTAACTACGGTAAACATACTATGTTATTAGCATGTTGTTGTTATTATGAACACAAGCAAAGCAAGCTAACGTTAGCTCATCCTGTGCAGCTGTAAATCAAAGAACTTTATCATCTACTGCCAATCATCTTGCCTTAAGACCCGCCCCCATTTAGAACGTTCAGAATTATGGAGTCGTGCATTTTTCTTCCGGTGATTTTTCTTTGTCAAATCACTGTTACTGTAGCAGTTAAAAGCTTTATTTTTTATATGGAGTTAGTACATTTGATGGCGGCACAATCTACTACTCATATGTGATGAAATATAGTGTTGGAGCATAATGTTGTTTTAGGGTGGACTTCCGCGTTAAGGTTTTACCAGTATGTGTATTCACTGGAAACCAAATCTATGACCTTTGTGCCGCTATTGCAATGCTTTGCCATTTGAGTTCCAAGAACACAGTTAAAGGGATAGTTCACACAAAAATGAACATTCTGTCATCATTTTCTTACCCTTACGTTGTTACAAACCTGTATACTTTCTTTACAGAAGAACCATTGACCTCAATAGTAGGAAAAATATTAGTATTGAAGTCAATTGAGGGTGAATATATGAATAGTATATAATAAATCCATTTTGACAAATTAAAAATATAAAAACGTGTTTTCTATACCAAGAAAGTGACAAGATGAAAACCACTATTTTTCTGTTACAAACTTTCACATAGCATCTTTAGGTTATAAAAACATAAAAAATTCAAATCCATAACTTGATTTTCAAAGATTTATTATAAAAACTAATTATTTTTTTCCACAAAATGCAATTAATCCATGACAGTTTTTTATTTCAAAATGCTATAAATCTATTAAATCAATGTATAAATGTGCATTCATCTTTTCCATTTATATTTATTTAGTTGACTAGTGGTATACAATGATTAAAAAATAAACATTAATGGCATTAACCAAAAGACTTACTTTGTTATATTAAGAACACTGTCATTGCTGCGGTTATACTTGACGTCGTCTCTTTACATTTTTCACAGCGATCAACTGTAAAATTTTTTGTCCTGCTCGATTTTCGTTGACTGAGTAAAATAATGTAAAGTTATTCATAAGATCCTCTGGGGTCAATGTGTTAGCATGAGAAGCTTGATGCTGTCGGGAGAACAAGCACCCGAGTGCCTCTCGTGGAAATTATTAGATGTTGATGGCTTACGTTTCTTTCCCGTCACAGAAAACCATCACAGTTTTATCAATGCAATTAAAGTATTATTTTGTTTTTGTTTGTTTGTTGATCACGAAGTACAAGGTAGATGAGGAAAACTAGGACTCCGTGTACTCAGCGCGCCGCCATTGTTTGTTTACATTGCGTGACTGGTGGGCTGTAATTTCAGGAATGGATTTATTGCGTTCTGTAAAAAAGGAGTGGCGTTTATCGCATTTTGGAAAAAAAGGGAGAAAAGATGACAGAATAACACGGCGGATATTGGATTTTGCGTAAAATTAAGAATTTACTTTTAACTACTGACCTGATATAATACTGATTTTGGCAGTAACTCATTTTTTTCAAAAATGCCGTTTATTGCGTTTTGGAACCAAACTCTTCATATAATGACAGAATTTTCATTTCTGGGTGAACTATACCTTTAAGTTGAAATATCTTCTTTAAGTAAAAGTCAGACATATAACAAGATTTCCCAACACTTTTCTCTCAATGCAGCCAAATTTTTATGAAGTGTTGTTTTTTACTGGCAGTTGCAAACAGTAAACAGTTAGATGGTTTCCTTCAAACCAAAGAGGTAATTTTAACATCCCCAGTGCTTCTATTTTGTTTACACACAGTTTACTATCCATCCATCTGCTGGAGATGTACAGTTTGGGGATAAGGAATAAAGCATCACTCTCATAGCACATCGATTTTTGAATCTTCAGAGACGGCCCCTCTCACCCGCTCTTTAAACAGCTCGGCCTCGCTTTCATGTGTCTGTCCGACGCCGAGAGGGATGTGTGACGCTCTACCCAGCGTTCCTGCTCTCCGTCTCACCTCAGAGAAGCAGGTTCAAAACCATTTCACGGCAAGAGAGGGGGTTAATAGCATGACTCGCGGCTCATCTCTCAGGGCAGACGCTGAATGGCTCGGTTGACACAACTCTCATCTCTCCCAAGTGGCTGAAACAATCTGTTGGGAGGATATTTGAGGGCTAAATCAAGTTATCATTGTGTAGCCGTTCCTCGATAAAAACTGGTCGGCACGAAGTTAAAACGATCGATTTTGGTGGGGCATAGAGGTCGGGAGATAACTTTGCGTTATTTTATTTTGACTTTGCATGTGTGGATTCACTACATAAGTAAATGATTAATCTCTGTCATTTTATCTCTCTTTTATTTATAAGTTTATATATGACATTTAAAGGGACAGTTCACACAAAAATAAAAATTATTGTAAGCAAGCAGGAAACAGAAGCACCGTTGACTTCCATAGTAAAAAAATACCAGTGCCGGCTCTTGACTGCTCAGGCACTTATTTTGGCAAAACACGTGATGCACATAGGATCACTCTACGCACAACACATATTTTGGGAACCACACACAACGGGCTACATACATGTTGTGACGAACTTCGCATCAAGCGCCCACGAAAAAATAAGTTACTAGCCGCCACTGGAAAATAGTAAAAAAAACTGATTAGTTACAACATTGCTCAAAATTAGAAATTAATACAGGTTTGTAACAACATGAGGGTGAGTATGATGACAGAAATGTAATTTTTGGGACTATCCATTTAATTATAGTTAATACAGTACGAGCTTTCACCCTAGCATCACATTTCATTTGTATCCTACTTATAGTTTAACAACTTCCACATAACACTACTGTTCAATAATGGATAAATAAGTCATAATAAATGTTTTTATTGGACCGGAGCTCTAGAGATGTGTCTCTGCCGATGCATATTGAACTTCAGACAGCTATTTGTCCAACGTGAATGGAGGTTCGAGTGCCTGAAGAGATGGCTTTCAAATCTATTTACCTCTAGGTTTGAGAAATGAGAGACAAGCAGAGGAATGAAATCTGATGAATCCGTGGCATATACCTGCCTTTATGAATGCTGTAAAATGCCTCTTTAATTAAGTACCAAGAGTAGCCAGCAACAAACACATTATAAAAGTAATGAATCATTAGCGAGATGGGTATTGTGAATTAGTTTTCAATAATAGAGTAGAACCTCGGTGCATCGGTGGATGAGAGCCTTAGAGACCTCAAATGGAAAAGGCACCTTGGATCATGACTCATTATACTTATGTTGAACAGCATTACAGAATTGACTGATCTAAAACGCGCAGACACATCCTTTTAGGTTTAAGTTTGGGGTCTTGTTTTAGTATGCAGGGTAAACCCTCATTTGGAGTATATGAAGTCAAATTACTCATGTCTTGGCATTACATTTTTTATTCAGGAACATGTGTCCTGTTTCACTTATTTAATGAAGTCATTTAATGTAGTGTAATGTTCTGTAGTTCTTCAGAGTTGTCGAAACCTGTTTAACTTTCAAAGTGAGTATCTTGCTCTCGAGATCGGTTTCATTAAAAAATAATTTGATTCATTTTCTTTTAATAAAGCGCCCGCTGATAATATGCCACTATTTATAGTTTATTTATCTATTTAAAAATATGTTCGTCTTCAATTCTAGCCCTTAAATATTAAATGAACAGGCAAAAATGGCTAATTCTCACAAAATCCAGACTTAGAAGATGTCCAGCATCAGATTTTTTTGTGCACATATAAGATTAAGGTCTGAACTTACTATAACTATTAGTTTTAGAGGATTTAAAAAATATTTCCTATAGAATTATTTACATTTTTTAGATTATCATTATAAAAAATATCATTACTGCAACATGATATTACATTAAATATATGCATTTACAAACTAATGTTTCGGTAATGAGAACTAAAAAGTTGTCTAGGTACTATGACAAACAAAGTTTCGACTTTTATTTGGAGAGAAAAAATAAGAACTGCTTACCTGGTAGCCATCTTGAGTGTCACCGTCAATTATGCAACCCAATATCACGCAAATACATGACTATTTCACGTATGGACCAACGTGAAAATGTCACGTTTTGCCGGGTTTGAACGTGAGCATGTCACGTTTTCTGTTTGTGTCACTTTCACGTTTTAGTTACTCAACTTTTTTGTCCTAATTTCTTACCATTGTCGCTTCGGTTTAGGGTTAGATTTACATAAAATGACATCCTTACCTAAACAAACTCTAACTCCAACGTCAGGCGACAATTGGTTAAAGTTTAGAAAGTATAAAAGAATAAGTCTTGTATCTTTTTTTTATAAACCAATACTTAAAGTGACAAATACTTAAAGTGACATATAACACAAGCACCAAATCTAACCCTAAACCGAAGCGAAAATGGTTTGAAAATAGGACAAAAAAGTTGAGTTACCAAAACGTGAAAGTGACACAAACAGAAAACGTGACATGCTCACGTTCAAACCCGGCAAAACGTGACATTTTCACGTTGGTCCATACGTGAAATAGTCACGTATTTGCGTGATATAGGGTTGAATTATGTCCCTTCCAACTATTTTTTTTTTTTTTTGAAAATGTTAGTTCCTTGAGGGCTTAAACAATGATTGAAAATTGTTGCAGAGGATAAGAAAAATTTTCTTGGACAGATTTATATTCCTTATTATTGTTTCTACATTTACCAATGATCACCAAATACCACATGTTTCTTTACTGTAAATGTTTATAGTATAACATGCACTGAAGCTTTTTATTTTTTTATTATAAATATTTCCATGTCAAAGAACCCAAATCCAGTCATGGACACATTGCGGTGATAAATATTTTCCCCTTAAATGTGGAAAAAACAACACAATTTGTTTGTAGGATGTCATTTGAAATCATGTGCAAAATAATACGTGAAGAGATGTTTGTAACTGCATGCTTCTTACTTTGATACTCTTACTTTGCATTTACTTTTTTAATCAAAATGTTTCATGACACCTCATAAGTCTAATTTCATGAGAATCACCTAAATGCTTTTACAAACCTTGCGTTTATCGACAGAAGAATGTTGTGGCTGCAAAGCTTTCACTATATTTGTGCATTTGGTAGATGACTTTCTATTCATAGTCACTTGGTGCAGTCAAATTATACGTGCAAATCGAACCACAACCTTTGTGCTGCTAACACAACGCTCTAGAAGTGTGAGAGAAAGTCCTGTGCCTTTTTTTCCAGCCAAAGAAAGGGACAAATGTAGGATGACATCTCCTTAAAATTACTGTCGCCAAAAGTCTTACAACTATGATAGAAGAAATGCTTAAAATAGTCTGGATTTGGCGCTCTGCTGAGTGTGAATAAAGAATGAGAACAGCGATGAAGGATTTCTTTCATATCGACTGTCGGAGATGAAAGAAGAGAGAAATGGAGGGTCAGGGTGGGTGTTTTGAGTGTAATAGAGACAGACTTTTGACTGCTTCGGGGATCTGGGGCTCTTATTGGAAGTGTGGCAGCAGGTCAGCGTCACCTCGGCTCTTATAAGAGCTCTTTATGAAAGAAGCAGCACATATGGAAGTCCTCTCCAAAGAGGTTAAAGTGACCCTAGAAAGAAGACAGAATTTAAATGTGTATTGCATATTTTATACCTTATATCTCACTTGTGCCATTGTTTTTTACACCGTTGAAATTCTGTATCACAGAACATTTAAGATATACTGTAGTTATTAAAGCTTTCATCCTATAAATCAGTTTCAGGTTGTGTATATAACATTAAGGACCAAATTTACTAACAACTTGCGCGACTGACGCGCAGTGGAGCGCTGAAAAGGTGTGGCGTATTTTTTATTGGAGTACTAATGTTTGCCCATGTGACATTATTGGTATTTACGCCATTATTAAACACCGAAAAAAAAACATGTCTTAAATCATTTTGCGCTTGAATGGCTGAAATTGTAGCTGATAAAAGAGGGATCAGAGAGTGCATGGTACAAGGCAGAAGATTCTTTTAACATACAACAGTTTATTTGGAATGTCAGAGGAACATATCATTCAAAAATATTGTTTGCCAAGCCATTATTTCTTATTTGCTGGATGAAATAAAAGAGGAGTCATTAGGAGAAGTAACACAATACGAGGTGTTTCAACTTATTGTAAACTGTAATTTTTTGTCATCTAGTTCTTTTCAGTGTACCATGGCTTCGTTTGCTGGGATGTCCGTGGTGCTGAACTCAAGCTCATCAGGTGTTTGATCACCTGCACCTTATCAGCTCTGCTTATTTGTGACCCTGATCTAATTTGCACTGTTCTAAGGCCTAGCCCACACGGACACGGGTATTTTTATACCCGTGTGTTTTTTCACGCGGTTCGGCCGTTCGTCCACACGAAACCGCAGTATCAGGACACTGAAACCGAGCATATTTGAAAACCCCGGCCAGGGTGAGCTTTTTAAGAAACCCCGGTTACAGTGGTGTCGTGTAGAGAGTAAAACCGGGGGTTTTGCCTTGCGACGTCAGAGTGTGTGCCGTTATCCACTGTGTTTGACATCAAGATTGTGCGCCGCGGACTGCTTTGTTGATGATTCTGTGCAATGGCGGTGTCATGAGCAATTCGGTCCCCCCTGGCAATTCGGTCTCCCCTAGGACCCCGATTGATATCTCGTTTGCGTTAGCCGACTAGCAAGCTAATTGTGTTGTACAAAATAGAAGCATACAATTTTTTTAAAATAAAAGTTAACAAAAAATTATATAATAAACTAATATTCATGTTGCAGACACGTCAGTACTTTTGTGTCATCATCTGCTTTACAAAAACAATCCTTTTTTTTGTAAATTATTAACATACCTTACAAAATGCACTTTTTTATAGTAAAAGTGTAGTAATCATGGCTAATAAATTATCATTTTAATGTGTGATTCAGCTATGTAGTAATCATGTTTTGTATAAGTAATTTATTAACTTTACACAGTACAAAAGTGGAAAGGGTACAGTATAATAATCTAAATAATAAAATTACACAAGCAATGTGTAGATCTCCCACCTATATCCTACTTTATATACTACTATATAAAGACATCAATTGTAATTTTAACAACGTTCTAACTACATAAATCATAACGCGATTTTGTAGGAATTGTAATAAGGCGCTAAGAAAACTACCCATGAGGAGTTTTTTAGCCAATGGAATCACGCGGGGTCCTAGGGGAGACCGAATTGCCAGGGGGGACCGAATTGCTCATGACAGCAGACGTATCTTGCTAATAATAACTGTGCTAACAGGGCTTCTAACCAGGGGGGCAGGGTTTCAAATTTTATTGAAGCTTCCCTGGACGCCGCCATTGCTTAGCGAACACCCATCTGCTGTTAGCATACCATTGACTCCCATTCATTTTGGCGTCACTTTGACAGCGAATAACTTTACATCTGAGGCGTTTAAAGACTCCATTTGTCCATTAATTATTTCTAAATAAACACGAAAATGTATAAAAGTCTCTATTGCCATGTATCTTACGTTATGGCCCAGTAGAAGCAGTTTTTGTAAAAATAGGCTAACGATTGCGTCATAACCTGCGACTTTCTGTCGCACAGTAGAGAAATTACCATATGGACTTGGAGAGAAGCTCACAGGCAATCTTTTACCGACTATGAGGCAATCAGGTGGACGTGAAGGCATTAAGTCAAGGGAGATTATTAATCAAAATACTAACCAATATTTGCTCATGTTCACGCTCGCCGTCTCTGCAAGATTCGGTGGGTGATTCAGATTTCCCGTGGCATGGCTATTAGAAGACTTACAATTGTCAGACAGGTTGCTCACGTGATATCTACGTCATTGCTCAGTTTGAGTCTGCGCAGTACGCTCGACACCCAGGAAGTGTGAGCTTCTAATCGACTTCACTTGTCTCCGTTGAATCCAATGGGGTCACTGTGTCCATTTCTTTTACTGTCTATGCTTCTAACATGTACACAGATAGATGCTCAGTTATCTCACTATATTGCAGAACACGATTTGGGTTATATCCCCGCCTGCTGGTGTGGCATGCTCTTGACAGCGCTTGATAGCGTGCTTTTGCTTTATCGTGTGGATGGATACTTAATTTAAACCGAGCATGTGTGGACTGGATTTTTTTTTTAGGGAAAACTCTGGTTATAAATATACCCGTGTCGGTGTGGACTAGGCCTAAGTAGATTGCGTTGGTCATTATGGAAATCAGCTTTTGTGCCTTTGTTTTTTAATTTGCACATTTTTAGTAGGGCTGCACGATGAATCGCACGTGATAAGGCCTGTTTGACTTCATGCGGCGCTGCAAGAACCGACAGCTGGATGACGTCAAAGTTCTGCGATTTAAAAGCAAACTCCTCCGTATGATTGTGCGAATCGCTCTCGCTGTACTTTGACGTCATCCGACTGTAGATTCTTGCGGTGCCGCATGAAGTCGGAAAAAAGCCTAGTGTCATGCACATCTCATTAGTAAAGCTGGTTCCTTGATTAGTAATAAATCGCCATCAGGTGCTTTCAGATGGAGCGGCATTTACTACACAGAGCTGTAGTTTATTGAAAAGCGGGGAAATGTTGCATTCATAACTACCGCGATTCATCCGATTTATCGTGAAGCCTTAATTTTTTGTAAATAACCCGCAAATATAATCACTCCCATCGGCGCTTTTTGGAAATGTTCTCTCACACAAATTTGCCCCGTTAAGTAAATCTGGCCCTTAAAGGTTTGATTGAGAAAATGCTTTTACTTTTTTTTGCCTTTCTGTGTGTCAATGTTGGATTGAATATAACCAAAAATATTGAGTATAACAAGATTGAGCACTGCTATTACTATAAATTCCAATTTTCCAATTCCAGTAAAAAGAACCAATCATCAATCAATAAAGACTGATGATTCTCTGTACACTCTAAAAACAAACGGTGCTATATAGCACCAAAAGTGGTTCTTTGCTTGTAATCATAGAAGAACCATTTCTAGTGCCATATAGCACCGGTGAAGCACCTGTATAGGACCTGTGTAGAACCATATAGGGGCCATATAGCACCACATATGGTTCTACATAGCACTATATGGTTCTACACGGGTGCTTCACCAGTGCTATATGGCACTAAAAACAGTTCTTCTATGATTACAAGCAAAGAACCACTTTTGGTGCTATATAGCACCGTTTGTTTTTAGAGTGTAGGAGTGGCTCTATACAGAGTCGCGTAAAGGTACATTCACATTCTAAGCGACTTTGTCACTGTGTGTCGCTTGTCTCATTTAAAAGAGGAGTTTCTAAATCTGGTAGTAATAAACAAATGAGTACCGTTTACTCCAGTAACTAGTGATGGTCGTTTTCGAAGCACTGCTTCATGAGGCTTCGAAACATTTACGAATCTTTTGTTTCGAATCAGTGGTTCGGAGCTTGTTTCAAACTGGCCCAAGTCACGTGATTTTAGCAAATGAGGCTTCATTACGTCATAACTGTTTCGAAACGTTTCGAAAATCAGATGGTTCACCACTTGGGGGAGTTGATAACCAGTGTCTAATATGTTTAGGTGAACTCGGGTCCGTTTTATTATAAAAAAGTTCATAAAACATCCGACTAATAACACTGCCATTTTGTCTGATTTTTGTTTATAGACAGATTCAATGACAAAAATTTGCATAATTAAAAGGGTAGTTAGTTTTAATGATTGTTTGCCCTAAATAAAACTAAAAACACATAATAGACTTTTAACTATGTCTTAATTAAGTTAAATAATTTTTTAAACATATTTTAATACAAATCTTGTTATTATTTTGTCAAAAAAAGTGTAAAATGTTTGGACATATCTGCTTTTACACTATTTTGACCAGCAGGGGTCGACAGTGTGTGTGGTGTTTCGAGCTGCTTCGAAAAACTGAATCAATTTTCGAAGCAATTGGTTCAATTGATTCAAAGCTTCGAAAAGCTTCATTTCTCCCATCACTACCAGTAACTGATGAAAGATGGATGACGTGAACTCCACTGCTTGGTTCTCATTGGTAGTTGCTCCCGAAAGTTGCTCATAATTTGCGTAAAGTTAAACATTTTCCAACTTTGTTGCGCAACTGGACACGCCCTATCGAGTCGCCAACGGTCACTGTCACTCATTTCGCCAGAAGTCGCCAAGCTTCAATTGACTTGCGTCGCTCTGCTACTGCTAGTTGCTGCTAATCTTAATGCAATTTAAGGCATTGCCAACCTGTGCACATGCAAACTAGCTAAAACAACCTTGGTAAAAGTTTTTTTAAGCACAATTTGCGATTAAGAAACAAAAGTAATGGTACAGTACAGTTGATATCAGTTTTAATTGTTGATCAAAAATATGTTGTTTAATGGGGATTTTAGCACACGATTTTAAAGATATCTGTCTTTCTCCATTCAAGTAATTACCTAAAGAGACTATAGTGAACTCGTTTTTAAAACTACACTTAGATGTTTTGTATGTTGTCTTGCTCTATAAAATATTGACGCATAATTACGTAATAGGGTACTAAGTGTGAATCATTATTTACTCATCATTATGTATCTTAATTCCTAAAGGACATCTACATTTTCTTCTTTGTAGCACAATAATATAGACGAGCAATGGAAGAGTGGTGAATAGATGACAATTCTGACTGCCATTATTGGTCCACAAAGGAACATCGTAAAGGTCATATGTTCATACCTTACTCCATAATGTACCTTTAAAACCTGATTTAACAATGCAAAACAGCAGTATTGTGTTCTTCTGTTACTTGAAAAGAAATAACCACCAAAATATCCACTGTTACAATTTGTAAAAAGGTTTGTAATTCCTCATAAGTTCTCTCTTCAACACACTCGAGCACAATCTCGATTTTGTGCCAAGCTGAAGTAAGATTATAAAATGTGCTTTACGAGGCCTCCAAACAGTTATTATGTTTGGCACAGATAAAATGCCCTATGCTTGTTCACCCGCTTCTATTTTAGCCGTGCTGAGGTTCAGCTCAGCATCTACAATGAGATGATGTTCTTTCTAAAGGTGGAGGATTAAATTTAACTCTCTGCATACTAAGTTCTTTCCGTCACATTACATCGCTTTATAACATATGCAGTGTTTCATCTAACAGCTATGGTTCAGGTCCTTTTGAATATTATCTGTTTCTCCGATTATCATAAGGAAATTCACAGGTGTTTGATCTGAGAACCAAACACGGTGGCGCGGTGGAGTGAAATTAAGCATGGTTAATATAACTATAGTGCCACTTGGTTTAAAGATCAGTAGCATTTTTTTTACTTGGAAAAACAACAAAGACCAAATCCTTGAGTAATAGTTTACTCAAAAATTACAATTCTTCACGTTCCCTTTGCTTTCTTTTCCTTCTCTACTGTGTGTAACTTCACTATAAAATGTTTTTATAGCCATCTTAAGTTTCTGTGACCCCTCCACCTGTAGCTTTATTGCCTGAATGTAAGTCACTGTCGACCCTTGGCAATGTATTTATTCCCAGTCTTTTTAATTAATGCCGGGCGTTACGCCAGGCTTGTTAATTTACCCCAGACAAGCGGCAGGTAGATTGTGATGCATACAGGGTCCCATCATGCCCTATCCTGAATCAAATAGAACGTATCAGCGGTTCCAGACCTAAGGTCAAAGTTCAGCAAGCCCCAGACCGAGACAACAGTTTTTGCGCTTATCCCTGAACGTGTGTGTGAGACGAGGCATGAATTATGCAGATATGCAAATGGCTTCAAGGTCAGAAGTCTTGTCCGGTCTCTTGTGTCTGGTGTTAAATATGGCAATTACTGATGCTTACATTGTTATCGTTTTTGATGACTAAAACAATCGCATAAGCTATGCGACGCGTGCGCATTGATCGTGTGACAGATTATGAATTCTGAAGGAGTTGACGGCTACAGTTGAGGGAGAGGTGTGACCCGATTATCGACAGCATTGTCATTGGCCTGACAGTGTTTTCCGTCACATTGAGTGACAGATTGACATTTCTGAAGGTTAGTCATGCGGGCTGTCTCTAGTTCAACTTCCTGATGATGTCATTTGTCAAACGGATTGACAGTTTTAAAAGGTTCCTTGATTGTGGAAAGCATAAATGCAATGTTGATGAATTCCAGTAACGCACGAATCACTGAATGTCATGGAGTTTGAGATCCAGTTACGAGCTGTGTCTGAAATGATCATTTATCATACAGTACCCACCTATCTGATCTGCAAACCAGATGCCTGTGATGGCCACCCACCAAAATGATTCATAATTAGTAGCCAGTTATGGCAAAATTGAAGAGATTTCGACATGAAGCATACCTTATAATGGTTATTTTAATAACAATTGTACAAATTTGTATAATATCATTAGGTTGAATAGACATATCTAATCCAGTGTTATGCTGGTTATAACTTTAAATCTTTGGATCTGCAGAATGTACAACGCTATCTC
Organism: Misgurnus anguillicaudatus; assembly: GCF_027580225.2. Classification (NCBI taxonomy): domain Eukaryota; kingdom Metazoa; phylum Chordata; class Actinopteri; order Cypriniformes; family Cobitidae; genus Misgurnus; species Misgurnus anguillicaudatus. Next base: position 27,317,958 of record NC_073350.2, on the reverse strand, counting down.
ATGGCAATTTGTATATATTTTACAAGGTGGCTAATTCGTATTAATTTGTACGACCACATTCATAAACTTTTTAATGATTTGCCTTGACCCCTGTGACGTTGGGGTTAGGCGCGGGGTTAGGAGCAGGGTTTAGTTATTGTTTTTATGATAATCGTATGTTTTTGCATGATTAACTTCGTACTAATTCAAACGAATAAGCCAATTCGTAAAATATGTACGAATTCTTGTGAGATCAGGTTTGAATGTACATTATTATTATTATTATTAGTATTAATAATAATATTATTATTATTATTATTATTATTATACACTAAATAATAGGAAAAGGAAAATGGTATCAAATATTGATTTGATGGTTCAGACATTATTATTATTATTAATATTATTATTATACACTAAATAATAGGAAAAGGAAATGGTATCAAATATTGATTTGATGGTTCAGCTATTATTATTATTATTATTATTGTTATCATAATTATTTTTGTTATTTTTAGTATTATTATTATTATTATTATTATATACACTCTAAAAGTGCTGAGTTATTTTCAACCCAATGTTGGGTCAAAAAGTATCGAGCCCCTAAGGTGACATTGGATCTAAATCTAAAGTTTAGTTTCATTTGCTCACATGAAACTTTCATGTGCTTACGCAAAACCTTCATGTGCAGAATTTCTTTTTTAAGTTTAGTTTTGTGATAGTTTCACGTGCGCACGCAAAACTAAACTTTATTAAATTTTTGCTCCATGTCCCCTTAGGGGCTCCGTAATACCGTGAAAAAGGGACGAACCCAATAAATTAATAGACATGATTCTCAAATCAAAAGCATTGTTTATTTCATAATAAAATGTCAAATGCTGTCTTAAATGTGATCTGCATTAGACAAGAAATTGCATCTGATATCATAAAGCCAATGTTAAAATTCTTGTTACAAAAAATCCCATAAATAAATAATAGGAAAAGGAAATGGTATCAAATATTGATTTGATGGTTCAGCCATGCAGTTACACACTAGGTTATGTTAAATATAATCCACCGTTGTAACAATTTTCCAAGAACGAGTCGATTTCAAATGCATGTCAGGCATATTTCAAGGTTCACTTGCCAAGTAAATGGTAAAGAAATGGCCGTTTTGTCCTTTATTGTTGTTTTTGGGCTCTTCAAATTGTTATTTTACTTAAAAGCACGGCACAAAATTATGCACAAAAACATTGCACAAATAAAGTAAATGTTTATATAAAACAAATGACTTTTGATTATTTTTTAGTGCTGTTTATGTATATGCAGAAGAAACAAATGTATCATGTAAAAGCTTTACATATTTTCCCACTGTTTTATAATATTGTTATTACCAAGTAAATGTCTTTTTGATACTATTTAAAAAAGTGAAAACATGCTGTTAAAGAGCTATTTCTACTTGATCTGACCCCTATGAAGGACTTAGATTTGGTGTTTGCGTTAGTATGTCACTTTAAGTATTGGTTTATACTATTTTTTCTGATTTAAACAATTGTCGCCTGGTGTTGGGGTTAGAGTTGGGTTTGGGTAGGGATGTCATTTCATGTAAATCTAACCCAAAACCGAAGCGAAAATGGTAAGAAAATAGGACAAAACAGTTGAGTAACCAATCCGTGAGAATGCCACGGAAAAAGACAGTCCGTAGCAGGGCCACGGAAAAATGCGGAGATCCGTGAGAATGCCAAGGAAAAATGAGCCCGTGACTATCCCGTGACTATCCCACGGAAATTCGTGAGATCAAACAGAAGGACTGAAGCTGGACCTCATGTTAATTCTCAAATGCCCTGTTCACATACAAACGGCATACAATGACAAATCGGCACGAACCCATACTACCAAAGGGAGTGAAGCGTCGAGTTCACATCATCCGTCTTTTGTCAGTTACTGCAGTGGACTCAGTGTTACTAGATGAAGCATATTTTTATGTTCCTTTTTACGTTTTACCTGAGAGTAACTGTTTAAGTGTGTATATATGTTTATGTATATATATATATATATGAACCAGTTTTTCTGTTATGTCTTCTAAAAGAAACAATGTATGCAGACCGTATTTGAAACCTCCTAGGAGCGTTTCTTTCCGAACACACTTGTCTCCAGCTCTCTGCTGATTTGCGCTTCCGTACGTGGCTCTCTGCTCCCTGGCTTACTGCCCGCATGACCCCTCCGCAGTAATTCTACTCTTACATGTAGGCTGAATCGATTCTAGAGAGCCAGCACAGCTAATTCAAGGTCATTTTCACTTTTTATTCTCCGAGTTTTTGCTAGCCATCCTGAACGAGGAGCCATGGGATTTGTTTAAGTCACCCAGCATGTCATAAATAGAGGACCTTAAAGGATTTTTAAGAAATCTTTCCTGTGACCCTCACCTGGTTCTTCTAGATTCAATTGTAAGGAACTGTGAAACGATTACTGCTCCGAGAAGATTTGAAACTCTGGATGCTTCTTAAAAAAATCGTTCTATCATGGTGTATATTTGATCTGCGTGGCAGCTCCCTGGTGCTTCTCTAAGCTGGAAAAGAGAAGGAGCAGAAGTGACACCTAATTGCTTCGCAGAAACTTTGAGCCGGACTTGCTCAGCAGTTGAGCTCTCTGCTAATCGATAAATCTCTATTTTCCTTAGTGTATAATTAGCCACCTGAAAGACATCTTGCATTACCTGCTTTGTTCCCCAGGGGCGCAGGGGCCATCGCAAGAATGAACAGACCGTCCGAAGTGCCATCACCTTTGTCTTTTGAGCGGCAAAGGAAGAATATTTCAAATACATGCCTGCTCTTTTACTATAATGAATCTCAAAACGTCATACCGAATCAATATATTGACATTGGAAGCCATTGCTAGATGAGGGATGGATTTGGATCGTGTCTCTTTACTGGATCTTTAATTCTGATTGGCTTGCAGAAGATAAGGAGCCATTTAGGTTCAACTTCATTTAAAAGCACATTTTCTTTTTTTCAGGTTATTTGACCAATTCAGACTTTTGCTCAATTCGCTGAGGTCATGACTCACATGATCTTTTTGAGACTCTGGGCCCTATCATACACCTGAAGCAACGCATTACGACGCAAGTGTCCTTTGCTAGTTTAAACTCTGTGCAATTATCATTTTCACATTCAGTGTTTGGGGTAATGCATTACAAGTAATGTGCATTACATAATAATATGACTTTTTCTGAAGTAACGAGTAAAGTAACACATTACTTTTAAAATGTACACATTAATATTTTGAGTTACTTTTTCAAAAAAAGTAATGCAAGTTACTTTTTTAGTTACTTTTTTTTATTAAATTAAACTAATTGTAGTCACATTATGCACTATATGGGTGATTCCCACGAAACCATTGAAACACCACGGCACTAATGATTTTAGCTTTAAAATGTGTAATATAGTAAAATGTGTAATATAGTAAGATTAAAAAGCATTAGAAATAACACAATACTGTGTTCTACCTTGCACAATGTGTGATTTCAACATAAGAATTTATAATTGTAAATTTTATCTCATTTTCTGCTGAAATTCTCATTACCGCAATGTGTCCGGCTGTGTTTGAACATGCGTTATGTTGTAATTTAATCAAATTAACACAAAAATATTAAGAAAAAAATAAATGGATGTTTTGCTAGACTACTTAAAAAACATTTACTGATTATTCATGTATAATAATAATGAAGAAAAATTAGGAAAATTATTTGTCCATGCCTGATGTTCTCATCCTCTGCAACACTTTTTGAGAACAGTTTAAGCACACATACAGAATTTTAATAAAGTTTGATTTTGAGTGACCAAGCACATGGACCAGTTACTTCAAGATGGCTACCAGGTAAGATCATTTTTTTTACAGTTAATTTGAAATATTGTCTTGTCAGAATGCTTACACGACATTTTGATTATCATTACCGCAACAGATGCTTATTAAATGTTAATTTAATTAATAGAAGCATAATACTTTGATTTTAAATGCATGTGCAGAATCTCCAAATTATGTTCTTTCAGGTTTGTCATGTCATTTTGAAAATATGTCAGTGTTGATGTTTTCTGACTGTTGCGGTAATGAGATTTTTTTAGGACTAATTTCTTAAATTATGTTACAAAAAGTGTTAAATGATAAGTAAAAGTTTCTAAATTAATGTTCCCATTTACTCCAGACTTTGTTTTTCAATGTCTGGTGGGAAAAAAAGTAAATTTAAGCAATTTTTACATTTTCATGCTTGACACTTTTAAAACCAAGTTTTCGTGAGAATCACCCATATGTGTACATGCCTGTGTGGCAACAGTTTGAGTCAGAAACTGAGATCGCAGGCCAGAGCTCGACATTTTTGTGATGAAATATGAAATTTCTGAATGCAGAACTTTTCAGTCATAAAAACACCTGCAAGGCCTGAAAGAGATCAAGCCTCAGCCAAGAAAAATTAACGCAAAAGTAACTAAAAAGTAACGTAAGCAACACTTTCCATGAAAAGTAACTAAGTAACGCAATTAGTTCCTTTTTTTGGGACTACCTTAATATTGTAATGCATTACTTTTAAAAGTAACTTTCTCTAACACTGTTCACGTTTAGCGCCACGTTATTTAAATAATTTTGCGCATAATTTTGCGCCCATAGGCATTCTGGTCTGAATACGAGGTGTGTTCAGGTGCATTGTTGGTGCATTGCTATTTTGAGGAAACTAAAATAGACTACGCCATTGACCAAATAAAACCTGGTCTAACATTAATGGCGCTATGTTGTTTTTGTTATTTAATGAGCATGTTAGTAATATGCACCTATAAACGGGACGACAACGTGCATTTGCTTATCATACATATGGATGCGCAGTAGCACACAAACGTTAAATGTAAAAAATTACAGGATTAAAATGTAAAGGATTATTATTTAATCTCTTGGACATAAATGAGGACCGATTATGAGATGTTAGAAGGTGTAAAGAGCTGCTTCAGCTGTAGCCTTGTAAGTAATTAAATGTTTTGCGTTAAACAAATGCAAATATTGCATCTATTTTTAATGCTACCCCGCGGGTTTATTGTATATGATGACTGTGTACCTGTGGATATGATGAGATGAGAACCTTTTTTTAATTAATACTTTTTTTAAAACACTCACAGCATCCGAGTCCTGAAAATTTCGGCTCTCCACACGTTTGTAAATCTTTATCTCCTGTATTTTTAGAGTACAAACCTTTTCTTGCATATTTCTAAATTGTTCTTTGAGATAACACTGATCATGTAGGGCAGTGGTTTTCAAACTGGGGGCAGGGGCCCCCAGGGGGCCGCGAGATGGTGCCAGGGGGCCCCAGTTTTATGACATTTTATGAAATACATTAATTTATCATGAATTCTGTATAATTAAACCTAAAAAATAAGGCTACTAACCAACAGCACTACTTTTTTGTATAATTTAATGTTTATTAAAATGTTGAGTTTTAGAACAGTTTTTTGTCACAAATTGTTTTGGGGGGCCGCGAAGGAATGTACAGTACACAAGGGGGGGCGCACGCTGAAAAAGTTTGGGAACCACTGATGTAGGGTATCCATTTATAGCAATTAAAAGCCTGCTATTTTTACTTCCATGACTGAAATAAGACAACTTTTAAAGGTTTTAATACAAATAAAAACAATGCAATTTTTTACACCAGTCTTCAACTGTTGGTCTTCCTTCTCCACTTTGTTTTTCAGTTTACAAATTCTGCCATAGGGAATTGCTATGGCAACAGCGCAACTGGCTTTTAAAGGGGATGAGAGCTGAGACTCTCATTGGTTTATTGCACGTTATGCCCAAAACACACCCATTACTCATTACAAGAATAGGAACAACCCTTTCAGACTGTGCACTTGGCACACTTGGCATTTTTCCCATTGTTAAATTAGCAAAAGTGGATTGGGACACAACCCTTTTAGACTGTGCACCGTGCACTTTAGACAGTGCGCTTAGATCATTAAAATAGGGCCCTCTGTATTCAAGAGGTGGTGCACCTTAACTGACCCACATGTATGAGAAAGGAGTTTGAATGGAGGCCACTTTTGTTTGTATCCTTGATCTCTGTATACTTAATTTGTTTTCTCCAGAACTGTAGATAAGTGCACTGGTGGCCATGCTTAACCATCTCTTAGAAACATTTTTAAATGCCTTCCAACTGAATATAGAGCTTTTGGTTTTTATATTACATAAATTATATACACCCCACCATCAAAATGCTAGATGTTTTTCAGTGTCCTTCATCTTTTCATTTAAAAAGTTAAGTGAATGTTATTGTTACAAGGAATTCCGAGTTAAATTAAAGTACAAATCTCATGAATTTCGAGGTCCCATATCTGCTGATCTCTTACTGGCTACTTTTTCTTCATATTGTGAAAAAGTCAATTTTTTAAGACATTTTATACCCATAATAAATTTACATAGACCTTTTTTTAAGAAATGTTTAGTTTTTTAATTAAAGGCATGAATATATTGAATATACCTTAATACCTAATCGTTTTTAAAAGGGCTGCTAAAGGTGTTTTCAGCAAAATAAAAATAGTCTCTGGTATCCCCAGAATGTGTCTGTAAAGTTTCAAAAATACACCATAGATCTTTCATTATACGATATTGAACATGGCCATTTTTGTGTTTTTGTCACACACTGTTTTTGGACTACATCAAAACACGTGTCTCTGGTAGACGGTTGAACTACGCGCTCATAAGCTGGAGTCTGTGAGCGTTATGGTTGGGGGGTAATCAATGTGACATCACATTGATAGGGGATCCCCAATATCCTATTTTGTGTGACTGTTGCAGTTTAAAGAAGAATAGATGGATTTGTATTATACACACACTGGCAAATCATTTTCTGGTAGAAACGCATTTAAAAGTGCACTTTTTATGTTAGGGGGGCTTTAAGATCATGTAAAACCTTCAGTCCCCAATTAATTATGCTGGGTCAAAAAGGGACAAGAATGGCTCTTGAGTTAAATTAACCCAGAAAATGTTTATATTTCAACAATAGGTTACAACAACCCAGTATTTTGTGTTGAAACAACAAGTCAGCATACAGTAGGTTAAATTACATGTAACCGGGTTGGGTAAGTCTCTTTTTGACACAACGCAACATTTTTTGAGTGAAAGCTGTTAATTGGTAGTTTGTGCATAATCATTTCCACATACATAGTAAACAGTGGCACAGATGGAAATTAAAATGTATGATTCAGTGTAATTTCTGCCATTCACACTTTTCCACATCCAACAAAGGCGATTCAATTTGAGGGAAAAGGAAAACAGATTTGGGCCATATTAACCTGCTATGTGAAGTCTTTATGTCCTGGCAATGGTGTGGAACTAATGGAAGCTGGAAGCCGGTACTGAAATCTGGCCACTGTTCATTTACAGGTGAAGTGTGTAATTTCTGTGCCAGATTATTAATCATTTTCTGACCACTCCCACTGTCATGTAGTACAAACAAGCCCCGCCTCACTCTCACGCTGTTGGTCGAGCCCATGTGATGTATTAAGCTTGCCCAGGTGCTCAGTTTTTTATAGTGTTTTCAGGGTCAAGCACGAATTGCTTATTTGTGTCTGTCCTTGGAATAGAAAAAATATTTAACACAGAATAAATTACCTCCCCAATTTTAATTTATTTAACAGTATTTTTGTAGATCAATTGGCAGAGCGTTAGCAATGCAAAACTCATGGGTTCATTCCTAGGGAACACACACACACACACACTTATATTTTCGAATGCACTTTAAGTCGCTTTGAATAAAAGCATCTGCCAAATGTATTATGTAACTTGTATATGCTGTAGTGTACGTCTGTCTCACTATGATTGACCCATGTGTAACTCCCATGATGTCACTTCTCTAAATGACATTTCACATTCAAAGCCCTTTGAGAGTTGCGTAAAACAACGTAGAGGCGAGCAAGTGATGCTTCGTACGGCTCATCTTTGATCCCGCACTCCTCTCATACGCACACTATTTTCCTCAAACGTGTAAACAGCAGTGCGCAAAGCCACAGAGTCCTCCTGTGCCACCCCTGACATCTTCAGTCTATTTGTGTAGCTGACAATTCTATTTGCGTTGCGGAAAGCAATAACCCACGTACTTTGTATTCTACGATGGGAATTCTTTTATCAGGCCAGCTGTCACAACGGAGGCACATTAAAACGCATCAGCCGAGCACCGGGCTGACGGCACTGCAGGGCTGTGTCACCCTCGTCCCAATGGCACATGTAAGGACACTTCCAAGGAGACGCAGAGACTAACGGCACATGATCTGCAATATGTCGAGGCTCACCCTCCAAACGAGACGCATAATAAATGAACGGCACACGAATTCCGTGATTACTGGGAAAAGGCCTTTTGGCCGGATTCGGCGGGCACAGTCAGAAGCAGTCTTGGCTGCTGGAGGTGGCTTAAAAGACTGATGAACTGGCGATGGCAGCGTTTGATTTTTTACGCTGCTGGTAATGGCTGCGGGTAATGCTTTCATCTGCCGTTCCATCATCAGTCTGCCGCACAGATTGTCTGTAATGTTTATGAAGTGGTTCGGACTATAAACGTCTAGGAACTCCATTGGCATTGTTCAGTTCATATCCCCTCGTGCACATTGAGATCTTCAGTGCATTGTTATGGAAAACAGCACAGTGGAGATTAATATCGCCGTGCCTTTGATCATCTGGCCGGCGGGTTAAAGAGTAAATATAGTAAATTGCGGTAATAGCACACTGTCACTTATCTCCACCAGCTTTTTACTACCTGTCTTGTGTTTATGTGATGTTTTCAATTTCCCCGCAGAGACCACAGACACAGCCATGCAGAATACCGTAAGTGTCAGGAAGACAAATTACAGTAACAAATGGCCTGGACCAATGCACAGAAAATGGACATCCATTATTTAAAACCGTAGGTGGCATGTAAATAACTTTGGATTAGCCTGTTATATGTTGAAGTGAGTTGTGGAGGGTTGCTTTAGCCACGCTTTAGCCATAACAGCATTAAAATGTTTATAACTAATGGCTTGCTGAATATTACATCATCTGCTTTGGACAGTGATGATAGAAAAGGAGGATGATTGAGTGATGCTGGAAAAAAATTGTGTTCACAGTACAGTGTGCGGTTTAAAGGTAGTGAGGCTAATAACTTTTTTGTTTGGCCTTAGTGTAGTTGTTGTAGTAAAGAGGAAATGTACACATTATGGTACACAAAGGTGCATTGCCGTTTGTTGTCACTTTGTCTTAACTCTGTGTCTTCCAGCCAAATGATGTTCATTTTAGTAAATCAGTTCATTTAGACAGTTCACATGCAGTTCATAATAAAAGTGATTTGCAAAATCATGTCTGTACAGAAGACGTCTTTCTATCTTTTTATGGCTACAGTAAACTCCGCTAGTTATGACTCTGTTGCCAAATCTGTTATACAGCGTGGAAAATATGTATTTCACACATCAGCATTTTTATCAGGAAGGGGATTTCTAAGTGGGCTATTGATACAAAATGTCTACCAGATGTAGCCATCAAGCCGAAAATTGAATTCATACAAAGAAATCAGAACATTTAAGTATACAAGTTGAATCATAATAAATAAAGTGAAATGACACAGGGAATAAGTACTGAACACATGAAGAGAACAAGATGCAAAATGGCATAGAAAGCCAGGAGATTACCTGAATTGCGAGAGAAACCCTGCCCCTATCAGTACTAATTGATATCAGCTGGCGGTTTAAAGATGGCTATGTCTTATATGACCTTTTTATTTGCAGATGATGTGATTATACAAATCACAACATTTAAATATGTTGGGGTTATTTTGTCACTTATTGGGAGCAGTATGCTAGCTGGAGCCATTTACTTTCAGTCTTTGTGCTAAGCTAGGCTAGCAGTGGGTAGCAGTTATGGGATGCACAGAGATGAAAAGGGTATGTATGGACTTGTCTAACTCTGGCAGATACGGTGAATAAGCTAAAGTCCCAAAAACTTGGCGTGTTCCTTTAAATTAAAGGAATAGTTCACACCAAGATTAAAATTGTATCATTTATTGACCCTCAAGTTGTTATAAATGTCTTTACTCTGCTGAACAAAAAGGAAGATATTTTGAGAAATGTTTGTAACCAAGAAAAAAGTATTTTTTCTATGGAAGTCAATAATGCTCCTGATTCCTGGTTAATTCAACAGATCAAAATAATGTATATAGGTTTGGAACAACTTGAGGGTGAGTAAATGATGACAGAGTTTTAAATTTTCTGTGAACTATCCCTTTAACCTATAAAATGTTCATATTTCACCCAACAAGGGGTTGAAACAGCCCAGTATTAGCATGCAGCTTTCTACAATCGTTCCATCAGTGCTGAACCAGCTGAAAAATCAAGATATCAAATGAGCAGTCTCTTCATTGATGGGGTCAGGTACAATGCACAAAGCCTGGAGGCTAGGACTATAAACGGGTGTTTAGGGGTCATGATAAGCCGCGCGCGCCTGTTTTCCCGGTGCAGTTGACAGTGATTTGATGAAAATAAGGAGAACGCAAGTTGAGTGTCGTCAGTAACACGTAGCCGCTGCGTGGTGTCAACAATGTTTAGGGACCTCGCGGTTATGCCATCACTGACCGTTCATGTGACAGCTCCAAATCTATTCAGACAGCTGCAGCCATGCTAACCGCCCCCAGGGAGCATCTCTCATGCCAAGCACATCAAGAGCCCCTGGCCATAGACACAGGGCAGGGAATGCTCTCAGACTGGGTGAATGCCATTGTGTAGAGTTCACACCAGTTAAACCATTAAGTTGGTCTTCTCATTTGGAAACATTTTTGAAGAACAAAGGGGGTTATTTGTAGGAATTGTTTACTTAAATATGAAAATTTTCATAATTTACCCTCATGCCTTCCCAAATGTACAGTACTGTGCAAAGGTCTTAGGCCACCATGCCATGTTGTTATAGTGATCATATATAATTGTAATATATCATTTCTTATTTTAAATAAATTCGTCTTTTTACGTTATTCTGCTAAAAACGCTCAAGATGTGTTGTGTGCCAAGAGAGGTCACACTAATTTAACACCAATGATGCCTAAATAAGACATTTAGTCCAGATTTTTTTTTTACATATTTCCTGTATTTTCTGTTTGCATCTTAAAAAATAGATTGAAAATAAATATGGATGGACATTAAAATGGTGGTGGCTTTTGCACAGTAATGTATATTTTTTCCTTTTTTTAGTTGAACAGAGTTGAATAATTGTATGTATTTATATACATTATTTATTATTTTATAAAAAAATTTTATTATATATATATATAAATCATCCTGGGTTGTATGAAAACTCCAAGACCAACTTTGGGTATTTAGTGTTTTTTGCATAGGTCCTTATTTCCTTCATACCTTGTTCAGATCTTTCAAACAAACTTAAAATGTAGTTTTAGCCCTGTGGGCAAACTTAGACTCAGTTAACTTTTTACACAGTGATTTCGGCAATCTCGGGCCACTTTTCGATCATATTGTGATGTTTGGCCAGGGCTGAAGGCACATAATGTCAGATCAATGATAGATGCCTCATAAATGGAGTCTAAATGACAATCCACCTCCCTCTCCCACATCTCTCTCTGGTTCCATCTCAGTGCGGAAGGTTACCTCAGAGCCAATGACAAACTTTGACGAATAGCTTGTCTCTACAAGGGCCCACGAGATGAATCAGACATTCTCTCACCTTTTCCGCAGCCTTCAGCGATAAGTGATATAGGACATGGCCACCTCAACCACCCTTCCTTCCTTACTTCGCTCCTTCGCTGACTGTTTTCCCGCAGAACGTATAACTCTCAATCCATCACAGGGTCGCCATGCGCCATGTTTTGAGACTTTGCTGAAAGGTCAGTCTAGTCTGGTGTAGTCACAGATTTGGCGGGGGGAGAGAAAGTAATCTCTCCTGGATTTGATGGCAGTAAATTGTTCCCTTTCTCTCAGTCCTCAGAGCTTCTGTCTGATATTAGTCTGACAAACTGGAAAGGACACAGTCAGATATCGCGTGGCCGCTTGCTGGGCCCAGCAAGGCATACTTGGACTTTTGAAGACTTTTAGACTGAGTGCGTATGGATTTGTGGAATCAGAAAATTGATCCATCGTCTCTTGAGTGTGTTTGGGTGGCAAATGTTTAGAGTGGAGATTTTGCTCTGACGTAGGAAATAGATCAACGGCTTTAAATTTCATAATTGAGCAGTTGTTACTGAAACCAATGGCCTGATAAAAGAGCAATACAGACACAAATATCACCACAGTATCTGAGCTGTCCAACCTGAAACCCCTACGAAATTAATTATGGTTTTTACTACAACTAAAACAAAGAACATGGTTACTACAGTAAAACTGTGGTTACCACAAATGACGTGTGGTTTTGCCAAAGTAACTTTTGTAGGGGAAAGCAGGCCACTTTAAATTTTTGGTTTTAAAGTCACAATGAAATCGAAATTAAAATCTTTTATTTTTTGGAATTTACAAATTACTTATCTGTGAGCTTCATTATTTAAAATCAAAAACGCTAATCTCCTGCCCTCCTCAAAACAATTTCTCTTTACTTCTGGTCATAGCAGGAGGGCAGGGCCAGGGAAAAGTAAGATTCGTACAAAGTCGTACAAAAAAGTACGATTATAATAAAAAAGCCAATAATGGAACTCCATGTAAAAAAAATTAAAATTGTGAATCGGATAATTGGCGCTCTTTAAAGCACTGCAGATGTAACCAGTGCACAAATGCATTCTGTCAATCGATTGAAAATTTTATTCTAATTAATTACATACTCTCTGATTAATTAATCTAAATTAATCGCATACATAATTTTTGCTGTAAAAGTATTAAATATTTCAATGAATAATCAGCATGTTCAAAAACTGTAATTATTATTTTCACTGTGTACAATGGCCATAACAATTAACAAAATGACCTACAGTAATTTGCTAAGGAAATAAATACAAAAGTGCTTCAGGAAGATTATTTACCAAAAGTTTAACAGTGCAGTATCAATTGCAGGGCTTTTTTGTGCAATTGAACATAAACCTTAAAGGAATAGTCTACTCATTTTCAATATTAAAATATGTTATTACCTTAACTAAGAATTGTATCATCTGTGTGCGTGCACGTAAGCGCTGGAGCGTGCTGCGACGCTTCGATAGCATTTAGCTTAGCCCCATTCATTCAATGGTACCATTTAGAGATAAAGTTAGAAGTGACCAAACACATCAACGTTTTTCCTATTTAAGATGAGTTGTTATACGAGCAAGTTTGGTGTTACAAATAAAACGTAGCGCTTTTCTAAGCGGATTTAAAAGAGGAACTATATTTTATGGCGTAATAGCACTTATGGGAGTACTTCAACTTGGCGCAGTAACACCCTCCCTCTCCCATTATGAGAGTAAGAAGGGGAGCGGACTTTTCAGGCGAGTCGAAGTACTCCCAAAAGTGTTATTACGCCATAAAATATAGTTCCTCTTTTAAATCCGCTTAGAAAAGCGCTACGTTTTATTTTGTACCACCAAACTTGCTCGTATAACTACTCGTCTTAAATAGGAAAAACGTTGATGTGTTTGTTCACTTCTAACTTTATCTCTAAATGGTACCATTGAATGAATGGGGCTAAGCTAAATGTTATCGAAGCGTCGCAGCGCGCTCCAGCGCTTACGTGCACGCACACAGATGATAGAGGGATGTATCAACAATTCTTAGTTAAGGTAATAACATATTTTAATATTGAAAATGAGTAGACTCCTCATTCCTTTAAATAAAAAAATCAGCCCCTTTACCTTTGGTATTACGGGACATGCTAGGTCGTACCTCTGGATTAACATTGATGTGATACTTTAGAGTGGACGAACTCCAGTGATATGCAAATTCCTTGCTGCAGACATTGCAGATGACTTTATTTTTTATCATCACTTTCATCACGCCGTTTTTTATAAGTAAATGTTCCAATCTATGATCTAGTCATCGCCAGCGAGTCTCCCTCCTTCATTTTACAGTCAAATGGTGGCTAGAACCTTTCCCGGTTCAAAGGTCAATACGGAATGGATTAATCTGCGTTAAATTTATTAACGCGTAATTTTTTTCTGAGATCAATTAATCGAAATTAATACGTTATTTTGACAGCCCTAATTTAAATATATTTGCACTTGTATGTAGGTTTATGGCTGTCCCTTCCCTTATAGTGATATTAGCCAATCAGCATGGTCTTCATATTAATCCCATAGGAGGTGATTGGCTTCAGGAGAACTAAGGCTGTTTCTCAATTCCAAGAACGCAAAGAACGGACTTGCGTCCTCGTGGAGATCGGTCTTGCCAGGCGACCTTGGAAGAACGAACTCGGAAGTTTTGCCGCAATGACTTCTGGGTCGTAAAGCGATTCCAGCAAGTCTGCACTCGATGCATCCTCGATATCAAGAACACATCCGGGTATTTTCATGCGTCCTCTGTCCTTGCGTTCTTGAGAATTGGAATGAACTTTGACCGTTAATGATGACGTAGAGCGAGGACACGAGGACGCAAGATCGCTGAAGAACGCATATTGAGAAACAGCCTAAGTGTCCATGAGCAAGGACAGCGCACAGGCATGCAGGTGAAGTAGATGTCATGACATCATTTCCTAAGACTCAATAGTGATTAGACACATAGTATGTATGGCTTTGGCGGTTGGCTCATAAATGATAGCGTCTAGAAACAGAAAGCTCATAAGTACCTACGGCAGATTTCAAACTGGAGGTTATAAGCCAGCAACTGCTGTTGAGATACACACTAAGCTTTCTCCAGGTAACAGATGTTTGAATTATCTGGCTATAAGAACACAGAAATACATCTTCAAGGATAATTGGTAAGTGGTTGATATGGTATCACTTGCCAATTAATGAATAATCCTAAAAACATACTTACTGTTATTTTTACCCACTTGCTTTATGTGCTCACAATATCTCAATACAAACTGTGAAATCAAGCAGAAATGTCTGTATTCTTAAAGCAGTGAATGATTTCTTTCATGAATCTCTGTTAAAGAGTAAACAGCTTTAGTATAAATGTGGAAAATATTTTCATGCAGAGCACAAAGCCATATCCAGTCACATTAGACCAAGCAAGCTTATGTAAATAGCAATTTTATTCTGAATAATAATGGTGATGTTGCACATGAGCAAAATTAGAAACAACAAAAGAAAAAAAAACATTACATGTCACTGACTTTATTTTCTAACGTAAGGATGATGTTTAATGAATTTTATAGAAAGTTATGAATTTATGAAATTATTTTTTGTCCTACATACATGAATAAATAAAACACATCAGGCAGTTTTATGACAAGTGCTCACAGACGGATGCACAAACAGTCTGCTGAATATCCCCAAGGACACGCCACATCTCACGGGGACTTTTTAAAATAGAATCACTCCCTAAACTGCTTTTAGGTGTTTGACCAGCAGGGCGAGTTGCATGCGCGTCTTTTCCAACACAGAATGCCCATCTATCAGCCTGCCCGCAGACAGAAGGTCAGTTTATAGAAAGATATAAGAAAAGCCCTGCTGGACCAGGAGCCGACGTTTTGTACAAATTGAAGGCATACGATATAGGACACTGATACAGATTGTGTAGTGGTAAAATATAAAATAACTGGACTCACAGACTTTAACAACAGACTGGTGAAGTCCAAGTCACATAGGGTGACCACACGTGCCATTCTTTCCGGACGCGTCCTGGCCAGGATTTTAGGTGCGCCATCCGGAAGTTGTATTTGGCGACCGCACACGTCATCAACGTTATAATCATCAAAATTAAAAGAAAGAAACATTTGAGATATATCAGTCTGTGTGTAATGAATGAATACAAGTCTCACTTTTTGAATAGAATTACTGAAATAAATAAACTTTTTGATGATATTCTAATTATATGACCAGCACCTGTATGCTCTCCTATCATGGACAGTGATGTTTGACCTGGACATCAACTGTAGCAGTTGTGGGTTTAATATGTGTATGTTTAATTCAGTGACATTTGTGGTGCTATTATATAAACATTGCCCTGTTGAAGCATCTCGTATATCCTGTCAGATTTTGCAATCTTGTTTGTTTTAGCTCAAAATGCACTCTCAGTGTTCAAAAAGCTGTCAATGGCGCATGAGTACCCTTGCACAGTACATCTTTGTTCCCTAAAAGTGCCTATTAGTACCTCAAATGTACATATTGATACCTAAAAAATACATATTTGTCCCCAAATGGTACGTATCAGGATCTTCTAAAAGGGTACCGTCCCACTGACAAGTACGATTTCTTATGACAGTGTGGGCACTTGCTCAAAAAGCTTTGGTTTGTCATTCACTCAGGAACTAATTCGTTTTTCATCTCCTGTAGTTTGACAAAAACCTAGGGGAACGTTGTATCCAAAAAAAGCCCATCACCAGATTATATATCAATAAGCTAAGTGACACAAATTATGTTGATATTACACTGTAATATCTGAACAGTTTGAGCCATGCGGCAACTTGTTCAATACAAATCAGATCCTGATTTGGTTTGTCCGGTAATGATGTAAGTTATAAATGACTTTATTTACGATATCTGACTTTTATTCACAAGTCTGAGCGTTGACATGATCAATCACCTGTTCAGTTCTGATTATTAGTGACACCTTCCAAAATCTTGGTAAGAAGTTATCGATTCCAGACAGGAAAATGAGTGACTGTTTTCCCCTTTGAGAGCATTTGCCTCGAGCGACTCTTCAATCTAAACGCCACACAATCACATTCCTCTTTATTGGAAAAACACTGAAGCCAATTCGGGGACACTTTAATTGAATTCACTCTCTATAATATTCAAATCAAACTCATCGTCGGCAAACAGGACACATTTTCCCTTTCTGCGTGATGGTGACAGTTTGGATGTCTTTGCAGGTGACTGAAAAGACGGTATTCACATTTCGGCAACGTTTTCTTATTCGGTTGATTAAAAATGTGCTGTTATCTATTCAGGCATGATGTTTGTGTCATGCCAATATGTCACTAAAAGTATCAATCCAATATCTTGTTATCAAGATTAGAGCTTCCAACAATATCCAATCAAGCAGACTGATGCATTTTTCTTGTCAAAGAATAAAAACATGTCCATAGACATATTCCATCCCATCTTCTAGGAAATAATGTCAAATATTTTTATTTTTTGGAAAAGCATACAATAACTTGTTTCTGTAAATAAAGAAATAAATAGACACACAACAGCGCTGCCTTTTGTTGTGCCTTCATTCAGATAAATACACAGCAAAGTGTTTCGAATTGCAGTCAGGTCTTATATGGCTACCGCTCATCTCATGTCCCTGGAGAGCGCCTGCTCTCAGACTGTGGAAATATGAAGTATGATCCATCCAAAATGGTTTTCCCTGAATCTCCTTCTTTTTTCATCTTCTGAAAATGAAGCGTGATTATATTGCAGTCCTAGTCCATGTCTGGTGTGTATGCGTGTGCGTACATATCTTTCACTTGCATTTCGAGTCATTTTCACATTTATTCTCAGTATGTGCAGATGCTAAACCTCTAACATGCTTTCATTTATTAAACCTTTATTTAACCCATATTCTGTTTCACAGTTTTGCTAGTAGGCATGGGATGGTATAAGATTCTGACGGTACGATAACCTTTAGCAAAAAAAAACCAGTTTCACGGTTTTGCGGTATTGCCATTGCAACACTAAAAATTAGTTATTTTCATATTGATAACAAATTTGTTTGTAACAGAGGGAACATGGGACTTTTTATGGAAAAGGTCACCCAAAATGAAAATTTTGTCATCATTTACTCACTCTCATGTTGTTAAAAACCTGTATTAATTTCCTAGTACACTGTCAAAAATAAAGGTACGAAGCTGTCACTGGGGCAGTACCCTTTAAAAAAGGTCCTAATATGTACCATTTAGGTACAAATATGTACGTTTAAAGGTACTTTTTGGCAGTTCAAAGTACTAATATGTACTCTTTGGGTACAAAGGTGTACCTTTTTGAAAGGGTACTGCCCCAGTGACAACTTTTGTACCTTTATTTCTGAGAGTGTACATGAAGGAAGATATTTTGAGGAATGTTTGTATCCAATCTTTAATGCTTTAATCTCACATGTCTATAGTTTTAATATCATATATTTACGACAATTGTTAGACTTGTTTGTTATTGTTGTGTTTTCTTCATTTTAAATATTTTTTGTACATATTGTGGAACTATTTAGTAACTTTATGTGGCGGTTTTTTATGTTTTGCCTCAAAATGCACACACGTAATGTTTTAAGTAAGACATGTTTGTTCAAACTAGTTATATTTCAAAATTAAACTAAAGCCTAGTCCTGGTTTAAGATAATTGCTGTCCGGGAAACCAGCCCTATATATATAAAAATGGTTAACATGTTTATTTTTTACATTCTCTCTTTTTGCATTTGTAATATTATTTGACCGCTTAACGGATCTTTTCGTATCAATTAAGTAACTTTAGATTTGATAAAAAGAGGCAGTTCTTTTAAAATAACTATTTACATCAAAACAAACCTTTTACTTGAGTAAAGCTGTAAGAATTGGGTTTATTCTTGTAATGTTTTGTTGAAAAGAGGCAGTGCTCTTAAAATAACTAAACAAACAAACTTGTTACAAATAAAAATGTTAATTTTATCTAAAATGCTGTTTTTCTTAAGAATTAATCTCACGTATATAACATTACAGATTTTTGGCCAAAATATTAGCTGTTATATGGTGTGGGGCCAGGGTGGGCCAGGCCCCCCATGGAGCCAGGCCTGCTATGTGTTTACCTCAACTTAAACAAATTAATACATACCTATCTTTTTCAATGCGTGCACTTTTAATCTTTGTACAGCGCGTCATGAATGTGTTAGCATTTAGCCTAGCCCCATTTATTCCTATGGCTCCAAACAGGGATGAATTTAGAAGGCACCGAACACTTCCATGTTTTCCCTATTTAAAGACTGTTACATGAGTAGTTACACAAGTAAGTATGGTGACCCAAAATAAAACCTTTGTTTGTAGCAATAGGAATGAATGGGGCTAGGCTAAATGCTAACACATTCAAGAAGTGCTGTACAAAGATTAAAAGTGCATGCATTAAAAAAAGATAGGTATGTATTAATTCATCTAAGTTGAGGTAAGAACATAGTAAAATATTGATGTGGTGTTTTCCTTTAAAGGAATAGTCTACCTTTTAGCCATATTAAACTATGTTATTACCTCAACCTAGACGAATTAATACATACCTTTCTTTTTTCAATGCGTGCACTGTACAGCGCATTGTGAATGTGTTAGCATTTAGCCTAGCCCCATTCATTTCTATGGTACCAAAAAAAAGTTTTATTTTATGGCACCATACTTACTGGTATAACTCCTCATGTAACAGTCTTTAAATAGGGAAAACACGGAAGTGTTTAGTGGCTTTCCTGTTTGTTACCATAGGAATGAATGGGTCTAGGCTAAATGCACATTCACGACGCGCTATACAGTGCACGCATTGAAAAAAGATAGATATGTATTAATTCGTCTAAGTTGAGGTAATAACATAGTTTAATATGGCAAAAGGGTAGACTATTCCTTTAAAGAGGTAGAATTCTCTATAAACTCTATACATCTCACAGGAGTGATGTAAGCAACCGTTTATCCAATCAGGTCTGAATTAGATGAATGATCTCCTCTTGAATGTATGTGCAGACATTCATTCATTGTCTAAGAGATCCAAGGCCCTACTATCTCAAAAACATCCTTAACAAAGAATCTTCATGTTATCGATTCTTCACGCTTAATCCTATTTAAGTTTGTTTTGTTGTTTTTTTCTCTGGGTCAAGAGCCTGAACACAAAACAAAAAGCTAGAATAAAGTATCTGGGGAAAAATGTGTGCTTTGTAACACAGCAAAGGGTTAATGTCTTAATAATGCTTGATTTTAATTAGATGAGAGTAAATAGCTTAAAGGAATTAAAATGGAGATTAAAAGATTAATTGTGGAACCCCAAACATAAAAACCATAAATACACAAAGGGTCACAACTGAACAAATCCTGTTTTTGCTTTCAAATGTTCAGATTGACAGGCTGAAGTAAACAGGCTTGTTTTCGTGATTTTTCAAGAGTTTTGCTTTAACAAGCTGTGTTGTTACAGTATTCATACTGTACAGTATCTCTTCTGTCATCTCCTTAATCCTTAATTTCCATGTACGGCTGCATTAAATCTCCACCGTTCTCCTCGAATCTATGTTTCAGGTCTCCACCATTAGTGAGACATGCGGTACGTGCAGCGCTCCACACCAGCATAGGGTTTCACTGTGAATCCAGATGAGATGTTTTACATTCAGCAAGAGCCACTGATGTAGTTTGTAGACACGGGACCCTGCCAGGCCCCCTTGGTCCCAACGCAATACCAGCAGGAACCAAAATGTCACCTCCAACCCATGTTTGCTTGCTTGCTTAGCACAAGAGGGTTTAAAAGAAATGAGACGCTATACTGTAAATGTGTGTGCGTGTGGGAATAAGTACATCACCGCATGTTTGTGAAGGCCTGCGTGTGTGCATGTTTATTTGCTCTGCAGTCATTTTGATTTGTCTTTCTTTCAGTATGAGATATGCTAGACGGTATAAACAATACCACAGCCAGTAAGCACGCATTCACCCATAAACTCCCGAATCGACGCCCGCTACCGTGCCAAGATTATTAGCCAACTGGACCATGCGTCGGCCAGACCAGTCATCCAGTTCAGGTCAGTGCCACGCATTAATCATTATCTGAGTAAGAGGGACCGCCGTTGTGTCTGTCAGCGCTGGAATAATTCACTAAAGTTGAGGTTATTGCTCTCAGCATGTGCAATTTCTGCTCGCAGCGATACAGCGGGAAATAACATCAAACATGATGCCGCAAGAAGGTTGATGTCTGCTATGACACACTTGGGTTGTCAGCTACTTCCTACGTGAGATCTAATATCGGTATTTGTGTGCAAGCGTGTATTCCCGCGTGGTGACAAAACAAGGAGATTAATCAAAAGCGGGTCTAACAAAGCTATTATTGGCCGATGTAGAACTCTCTAAAGTTTCCCCACTTGGCCGTTGTTTATGACCGTGTCCTGCAGATTTACAACAGCGTGCGTTTTATGAAGTACCTTCAGAGGGTACGAACGAGTCGGCGGGGGCCAACGTCAGCATTTTTAGCCGGGCATCGTACCGTGATGCATGGCAGAGATATGCGCCGTCCGGGGACCCGTTTGTGTTTTTGAACTTTACTATACGTGCTTTTATTTTATCTGTTCTTCTTTGAGAAAGCACTGCATCATCATATCGAGCCGATCTCAGAGGAGAGATTACTTTAAATGATCGTGAGTCATTGTTTTAGAAGGGCCTGCAGGACGAGCGCTGGGAATAGGGGAGAGTAATATTATAGTCAAACTATTGACAGCTTCCTGAACTACACCACTGCAGTGCAAAAATATAAAATCATTCTCCAAGCCTATAAAAGCACACGAGACAACATGTTTCTCCTGTGGAGTGATGTCTCAATAGTGCTGTATTTTGACTGGGGATAATGCACATTTTTTGTTTACCCTGTTTCAGCTCCCCCACCTGGTGACCACACCCAAACAATAGCCCCGCCTACAATCTCACTAGAAAATAAGAATATATTACACATTACATATGTTCCTGATTGGCTGGTCAGATTTTGCTGTTTATGTTTTCCTACTGAAAAAACTAGCTTACCCAGCTGGTCTCCCAGCCTGGTTTTAACTGGTGTAGCAAGCTGGTCTAGATGTGTTTTGACTACTTTTTAACAACATGGTCTCACGAAGTTCCGTAGATAGTCACAGCATTTTTTCTAATTTTTTTCGTGGCATTCTCACGGATCTCCGAATTTTTCCGTGGCCCTACCACAGACTTTCTTTTCTGTGGCATTCTCATGGATTGGTTACTCCAGTGGTTCTCAAACTGGGGGCCGGGGCGAGATGGTGCCAGGGGGGCCCCAGTTTTATGGCATTTTATTAAAAAAAATGTATTTATCATGAATTCTGTGCAATTAAAGCTAAAAAAAATAAGACTAATAACCAACAGCATTACTTCGTATCATTTAATATGTTTTGTTTAATGAAAAGTTGAGTTTTAAAACTCTTGTTATAAATTTTCTTTGGGGGTGCCGCGAAAAACTGCTCCGTACACAGGGGGGGCCGCACGCAGAAAAAGTTTGAGAACCACTGGGTTACTCAACTGCTTTTTCCTATTTTCAAACCACACTCGCTTCGGTTTGGGGTTAGATTTGGTGTTTGCCTTAGTATGTCACTTTAAGTTTTGGTTTATACAATTTTTTTCGGATTTATTCTTTTATATTTTCTAAACGTTAAACAATTGTCGCCTGGTATTGGAGTTAGAGTTGGGTTTGGGTAAGGATGTCATTTTATGTAAATCTAACCCTAAACTGAAGCAACAAAGGTAAGATAAAAAACAGTTGAGTAACCAATCCGTGAAAATGCCACGGAAAAATTAGCAAAAAATGTTTTGACTCTCCCACGGAAATTCATGAGATCAAGGTGGTCATGCTGGACTTAGCTGGTCTGGCTGGAAGACCAGCTGACCCACTAGCTTTGCCAGGACCATCTTAAACCAGCTACTGTACCACCAACTTAAACCAGCTTATTCCAACTTATACCAGCTTAAACCAGCCACATTAGACCTTCAGGGTAGACAAATGCAGTTGCTGGTAACGTGTCACATCTGCCTTATTAGGACACAACGTTAACTTTTTTTAGTCCAGATACATTCAGACTGAAGGTCATCTAAAAATATTGACCAAAGGATGTGCCGGATGCACGTGTGTACTGTTTTTGTGTCTATAAAAGAGAGTTTGTTCAGATGTCCTCTGCCTGTCCTTACTCCCAGATCTCCGCTAAACGCACCAATAATATTTGCTCCAAGTGTTGACAAGCTTTATCTTCGTTCACTGTTTACACTCAAAGAATTCAAATGAGTCTCTGTTTTGTTGCCAAGGAGTCGCCTGATCAAAGTCACGGAATTGTTGGTGTGACAAATTTAATTAATTTCCTTTTGTTCCCTCTGAGTGACACCGTTCCTTTCTTCCCCTCCAGCGAGCTATCGGCAAATTATTCTACCACCTAATGTCCTTATTCATATCAGCACAGCTACCTCGGCAACTTTGTCATTGATATCACTCCTGTTATTCAGAGGAGACCTGGTTGAGTTACTTTGACATATTTTTGTTTTTTTAAATACTCTGGTGAGATCAAGAGAGAGCTAGGGTGAAGGGCAGATGCTTAGAGGTCCAGGTGTCCATTGTTTTGGGAATAACTAATATCTTCTCCAATCCTCAGTCATTTAAACATGAAAGCTTTAGATGCATGATATTGGTTTCAGTTTTATTGCTTTTGTTTAGTTTATTTTCTTTGGTTCAATATTCCAGAAATGCTATGCTGCTTTTACAAATCTATTGGGTGTTGACCTTTTTAGGTGACTGCCCACTTTAACTATAAAACTAAAAGTGTGGCCTACATCCAAAATCTAGGGAAAAACCACCTACCCTACCACCTCAAAACCAATCCATCTTTCATTTTCTTTAGAGGTGGACAAGCGTGCACTATTCCCATGGAGACCCCTCAGATGGGTTAAGTTCTCTAGGTTTTCTGTGCCTAGCTTGTTTCTCCATTTTACCTCGCTTTTTCCATTGGATGATTTTGTGCTTTATTACACCAAGAGCTATGAAATCTAACCTGTGGATGAATGTGGGAGAAAGCAAAAAATGTTTTCTGCACACCGGTGTGAGGTGGATACATGAAGCCTGGCCTGTAAAATAATGACCGTGTGAAATCCTCCGGAATACAAAGCGTTCCCTCTGCCGAGGTGCTGTTTGATAAATAACGGTGTCAGCTTCTCAAAATGGATGTTTGGACTAAAAACATTGAGGAAATGTACTTCAGTGCAGGCGGGTTCAGCTAAAATGCTTCTTCTGTGCGAATCATCCATCATCGCAGGCCGGACCGTGAGACGCGCGTCCTGCCGCGGACCTCACGATCTCTTTTCATTAAGCCTTTCTTAGGCATTAAGTGCTGTCCACTTGACTGTCCGTCTCAATCCCCCGTCCACTGATGTTCTTGTGAAGTGAAATTAAATCAAATCCTCATTGCTGGACTCTGGTGATTTATGAGTGTAAAATGAGATGGACATAATCAAATCTTTATGCATAAGCTGCTGGACGTGACTGAGATATAGACTGAACCATGATGACACTGGGTCATTTGGGCTGGGATATTTAGCTGTTTCATGTAAAATTAAATCTATCTATACAGTACTGCGCAAAGTCTTAGGCCACTATGCCACAATTATATTTGAAGAGTTTTGTTGCAAAACGAGATAAATCCATTTTTTTACATTTTTGTCAAAACATGTTTATTATTATGTTATCATGTTATTATTTTGTTTTATGGTGCTACTTAGTTATGAACTTAGTTATGAAGTTTAAGTTATTAAGGTTAAAATCAAAACAAACCAACTGCAGTTGAATCGAAATTAATTGGAATGCACAACAAAAAAACGAGATTTCTGAACAATTAAAAAAACGGTGGTTATCTCGTTTTGCAACGAAACTCTTCATTTGTTGTTTTTGCAATGTTATAGTGATCATATATAATTATTTCTCAGTCTCTTTACTAGAATACATCCAGAAAATACAGGAAATGTGTATGTAGTATTTAAAACTGTATAAAAAAGTTTTTAGGGTAAACTCCCCTTCCACTTGAGCAGTAGCAGAAACGGCACGATCTCTTAAAGGGACACTTCACCCATTTGGATTAATCTTTGTATAGTTAGAACCCCAGTCATATTTTTGAATGGTTGTGCATCGTTTCCTCAGTTGCCACTGAGACAGGAGAAATACAGATTTCAGTGCTGCACTTCCTTCTTTCAATGATGCAAAAATCATCATTTTGCATCATTGAAAGAAGGAAGTGCTATATCTTTGTTGAGGGAGTGAGACTACAAACACTCCTTTTCTTGGTCAAATAGGCACCAAATTCAAAATATATGTTACATTTCAACTACAAATATGACGCACTTTCAATAAAGATTAATGTTTCTGTGGGTGAAATGCTCCTTTAAACCTAAATAAAATAAAATACTAATTTCTAATTTTAAAGATTTTTTTTTTATTCTGCTCAAAAACGCTCAAGATGTGTTTAGTGCCAAGAGAGGTCATACTAAACACTGACGATGCCTATAGAAAACATTTTTTTTTGTACATATTTCTGTATTTTCTGTTTGTATCTTAATAAAATAGATGGAAAAATAAATATAAATGCACATTAAAACTTGTAAAACAATGAGTCTGGTGGTGGAAGACTTTTGCACAGTACTGTATACTTAATATAAAAAAATTATATTTTTATAGGTAACACTTTACAGTGCACTTAAAGTATTTAAACAACTTAATTATCCAAGTCAATTCAACCTACTTTTTAAAGTTAGTGATAAGTAATAGTGATGCGCGGGTCGGCGTTTTTTCCAACCCGCGGGTCCCGCTTTTATGAAATATTTGGCCCGCCCCAACCCGCACTGCAACACTGTATCTATTTTTACAACCCGTACCGCCCCGCGCCCGCGACCATTAAAATACACATATTAGGCATTTGTAATGTAAATAAAAAGAGGCTTTATTTCAGCATAAGAGTGCTTGGAAACAGCCATTAGATTACATCGCACTGTAAACTGGCAACAACATACACCAATGAGCCATAGAAACCAGCATGGTCATATTAATATAGAGATAGGATAATTATAAACCAGGGGTGTCCAATACATCGATCGCAAAGGCAATGCCGGTAGATCGCACATAAGCTTACTGTGTATTCTCATGTTGCTCCATGCCTCCACGGGAAAATTGGCATTATGAGTAATTGTGAAACACTTAAGTCTTTTTGAGTTGCTGTGCCTTTCTTCTCATATATGTTTTTATAAATCTTATGCCTGCCCGCTGCAGATCAGTCGTGTAAACTTCCGACATTTACAAGCATGCAATTGCATCGCATTCTTGCTTTCATGCACGAGCTAAAGCACGCGAGAGCGAGCGAACGACGGAGAGAGAGAGAGAGAGAGAGAGAGAGAGAGAGGCAGCGTTGTGCTGATATATGCTTCTGATACTATTGTAATTTTCCTTCAAGTTTGTTTCACTAAATCTCCGCTATTTTAAACAGTACTCGACATGTGCTCCAGGATTTTTTTTAACTCCTCAAGAAAATAGAGTAATGGTGACATCCCTAAATCCAATGTAGAGATATATGCAGTATAGTCCACGCATTTAAAGTGTTTTTAGCATGTAAAACTTGTCGGCTTTATCATTTTAAAAGTAGATCACCACACAAAAAAGCAGCATTTGTATTATCTATTCACAAATTCCCTACCTTAATTTCTCCTGCAGATCGTCTTTCATCTTTTAATTCTACGTTTGTTTTGTTGTTGTGGCTGGCAGCGGGAGCTGGCGCTTCCGTGACGTCAAAGGTTTGGGGATATCAAGTTACGTTGCGCAAGTTACGTTGCGAAAGTTACGTTGCCACATAGGCCTACGTAATTTAACCTTATTAAAGAAAGTAATTAAATGTAAAAATATATATTCCCAAATATTTAATATATATGCTACAGGGAATTAGACGCAACATATCAGTTTTTTAATTTTGTTTTAATGACCCGCCCCAACCCGCCCCGCATTAAAGTTAC
The DNA here is from genome assembly GCF_027580225.2 of Misgurnus anguillicaudatus. Classification (NCBI taxonomy): domain Eukaryota; kingdom Metazoa; phylum Chordata; class Actinopteri; order Cypriniformes; family Cobitidae; genus Misgurnus; species Misgurnus anguillicaudatus. Next base: position 27,291,240 of record NC_073350.2, on the reverse strand, counting down.
AATTTCTATACCCGCCCCAACCCGACCCGCGGGTTACCCGCGGGGCCCGCGGGTTACGAGACGACCCGCGCTTCACTAATAAGTAAGTCTTGTGATAAGTTGACATAACTTGAAACAACAAATTGAAATTGTTTAACTTAATTTGTAAAGTTACAGTAGCATAATATACTGTATATGTTGATATGATATCATTTAGTGTAAGGTTGTATTTGTATTAGTGAGTGTAATAGCTAACATGAACTAAGAAAGAGCAATATTGCTTTTAGCGATTTATTAATGTGTTATTGTTAGTTAATGTCAATACTTTGTTCATGAAAATTGTTCATGTTACTTCATTGTGCTTTAACTAATGTTAACATTTATAACTTTTGATTAAAAAAAATTAGTAGCTAAAATAATTAAGTAAGATTAGTAAATGCTGTTAAAGTATTGTTCATTGTTAGTTCATGTTAGCAAATGTAAAAAATACTTTGCTGCCTTACATTTTTTGTTTGCCAGAGTTATAGTAATTTTAACGTGCAGATCACCTTTTCACCCCCCCACTCAAAAGGGGCGGTGACAGTTATAGGGTTAATTAACTCAGATTTACAAGTCATTTCAACTTAATCTTATTAATCTTGACTGGTTTTAACTTATAAAATATAATTGAAATATGTCAACTTCATTTTATAAGTTGTAGCAACTCATCTCTTATCAAGATAAATAATAAATTTGAGTTGATTAAACATAAATAAATAAATAAATAAATTAATTAATAAATAAATAAGGCAGCATTTTTTTAAATGAAACATTAACAAATACAACCTTATCGTAAAGTGTTACCATTAAATCTATTTTGTATTTTAAATCTTTTCTTTTTTCTAATTTTTTTGACAGAAAAAAAACTACACAAACTGCAACAAAAAGGGCTCATGTAATATTATTATACTGTTTATCTTGATGTTGACGATCAGTTTGACTTTTTTAAGAATAAAAAATTACACAAAATCCTTATAAAGCATTTAAGCTTTTCTAAATAACTTCTTAATGCATACTTCAGAGAGCTGTGATGTCTTAAAAACCTTTCCAAGGATAGTTTCGTCCATGACGGTGAGATGAAGGTCGTAAAACTTCTGAATAAAATGAGTTTATCTGAACGAGGGCTAACGGTGGTAAACCTCCAGAGGAAAATGTTGTTTTATATTTGTGTAGCACCAGCAGAATGTTTCTAAAAAATGTTCAATATAAAGTTGCATCTTAATAATGTAAGCGCCAGCTCTCCATTTTTCTTTTGTGCAAATCTGTCCCAGATAGACAATTAATATCTTACCCTATAACTCTGTTGGTTATCGGGCATATTGCTTTGACCTATCTAGACATTGTGAATCAACATCTAAAGGGATGTCGTGAGCGTATTGGACAGTGCCAAGACTCGTCCTCATTGTTGCCATGGTAAATTTGTTCCGTCTCTTGTCACCATTCATGTTTTTTAAAGGTTTGAACTGACAAATACTGTTCGGGGTGTCTGAGAATGGCTCTTCAGACCAAACGACTACGTGCACAAAAATTGGACTGAATTGAAAATTGAATATGTCACTCACCTGGCCAGGTCTTCTCCTCTGTTTGTCTGACAGGTAAAGTGACCTGCGCTGCAGTCGAGGAATGATCCAGGTAGCGTGAAGGCTTCAAGAGATCTCTCCAGAATACTTATCTGCTCTATTACTCTCTGGCCACCTCAAGGGACACAAGAGATGTCTGGAAAAGGGATTTTTCAGACCCCACAATGATCGCTTGGTTTCACCACCCCATACAGTGCTGGGTCTCAGACGTTTCAGGTGACTGAACATTTTAACTAAAAAAAAGTATCCCAAATCTAGGAGGAAACCCAAACTACCTCAAAGCATGTAGAGAAACGTATAAAAAAAAAAATACATATATATATATATATATATATATATATATTAATACATTTGACTACTGACTTATAACTCTTTGGGCTCTTTCTTACACCCGGCTCAATGCAGCGCAATGCGCGACACAAGTGTCTTTTGCTAGTTTCCAAACTGCGCAATTATAATTTTCACGTTTATGGCTGCGTTGTTTAAATAGCAAATGCATTTGCGCCCCCTTTTGCGCCCATGGGCGTTCTGGTCTGAAAACAAGGTGTGTTCAGGTGCATTGTTGGCGCGTTGCTACTTTGAGGCAACTAAAATAGACTACGCCATTGACCAACAAAAACCTGGTCTAAAGTCAATGGCGCAAATATGTTTTTTGGTTATTTAAAGAGCGCATTAGTAATATACGCCTAAACGGGACGACAACGCGGGTTTGCTTAGCACATACATGAATGCGCAGCAGCACAAAAACGCTTTTAAATATGAAGATTAAAGGATTGAATGTAAAAGATTATTATTGAGTCTCTTGGACATAAATGAGGACTAATTATGAGACGTTAGAAGGCACAAAGAGCTGCTTCACCTGCAGCCTGGTAAGTAAATAAATGCTTTGCTTTAAACAAATGCATCTATTTTTAAATGCTACCTCACAGATTTATTGTATATGATGACTCTTTACCTGCGGATATGGTGAGATGAGAAACATTTTTAAGAAATGCTTAAAAAAAACTGACGCTGTCCAAGTGCTGAAACGTGAGGAGAGCCGTTTGTAAATTCTTTATCTCCTGTTTATTACAAATAAAGTATTTTTACAGTACAAACCTTTTCTTACATACTTGTAAATTATTTTTTGATGATATTGGATAGCCATACATTTAAAGAAATTAAAAGCCTGCTTTTTTACTTCCATGACTAAATGAAAACGGGTTTTAAGGTTTTAATGAAAAAATAACAATTTCAATAGAAGTGTAAAACAACACAATTATTTAACATTAATCTTAAACTGGGGATCTTCTTCCTCCACTTAGTTTTTCAGTTTACAAAGTCCGTCATCTAAAGAGGGATTAGACATAGCGCCAGCGCAACTGGCTTTTAATAAATGAATGAGAGCTGATACTCTCATTGGTTTATTGCACGTTACGCCCAAAATACTCCATTAATCATAAAAAAATAGGACCAACCCTTTTCGACCATGTGCTCGGCGCACAAACCACTTTTCCCGTCGTAAAAATAAGCAAAAGTGGATTTGGACACGTCCATTTAGACGTTGTGTTGTGCGCTTTAGACAATGCGCTTAGATCGTTGAAATAGGGCCCATTATGTTTGCATTTGTTTGTTTTACATTTATTTATTGTCTATCATTTACTCAATAATAATTATATATGGTCACTATACCATTGCAAAAACAACAAATGCTGTCATAGTGGCCTATGACCTTGTATGTATTGTACTGTCTAATTCATACCAGCATTATGGTAGGTGTTTGTTTTGTCTTTGATGGAGTGGGCTTACTGCAAATGTGTGTCTTAGGGGCATCATGGCTGTGACCTCTGTTTAAACCAGGGGATCCAAAGGGTATTCACACGAGTCTCTGAGGGCATTTCGGCCCCAGCTGCTGCTGTCACAGTTGGGTCCACGGGGCAGGTTGGCCCTGGGTCCCGAACCAGGAAACCAGTAGACGGGATGAGACCCGATGTGTGAAATCCTGTGACCAATGTGTCACACTGGGTGACTGTGACACGACCTTGCCTGGAGTAGACTCAGTAAGGGGGTTCATAATCTATGTGTGTTGCTTTTGCATGCCTTTCATGCCATGCACGATAACATGGAAAACCTGGAAATAGTTGTTAATTATCAGACGTGTCTTGTTTAGTCAACATGAACCCCACGCACTCTCGCTTTAACCTTCGTCCCACCTCCATCATAATCAAATATGTCAGATTGTTCATAAATGTCTTGTTTCAGATATACTAGCAGTAATGATCATTGCAGAAATAGATCTCTCCAGTCATTTTTTTTTTGGGTCTCACCCCGTTTCGACGGTAATTAATGTCAGCTAGCTTGAGCGAGCACGCCCTGGTGTTCATCAAATGAGTTTTACGTGGCAGTGATTCATTAAAAGGTCGCGGCTAAATTAGCGTTACTCCATCCCTGTCATTGCCAAGAATAGCTCACAGCGAACTCACTGCTCTTTGTTATTTGGTTTGTTTGTTTCTTCATAGATGTCTTTGATGGATGAATGTTCTAATCTTGGAGGGAGATACGGAAGTACTGCAGGTGCTGTTTTGTTTTTATTGGGAAAAGGGACAAACCTATGCTTAGGGTTGTTTTAAGCCATTGTTTTTTAAATTAAAATTTTTTGGGTTATTTAATATATACTTTAAAGGACTAGTCCATTTTCTTAAAAAAAATTCCAGATAATTTACTCACCACCATGTCATCAAAAATGTGAAAAAAATATATGTTTTTTGATGAAAACATTCCAGGATTTTTCTCATATTAATAGACTTTAATGGACCCCAACACTTAACAGTTTTAATGCAGTTTAAAATTGCAGTTTCAAAGGACTCTAAACGATCTTAAACGAGGCATAAGTGTCTTATCTAGTGAAACAATTTTCATTTTTGGCAAGAAAAATAAAAAATATGCATTTTTAAACCACTACTTCTCGTCTTCCTCCGGTCCTGTGATGCGCCAGCGTGATACGTCATCGCGTCAAGAGGTCGTGGATGATGAAACTACACCTCAGTGTTTACAAGTGTGGAGAAAAGGACCGTTCAGACGTTGTTGTATGTTGAATGATACTAATTAATGTCTTTGTGTCAGTTTATTGTTTAAAATGGTTCGCAAATGCGAGTTTCATAAATGTAACACGTGACCTTTCGACGTCATTACGCAATTACGTGAGGTAACAGGACCGAAGGAAGACGAGAAGTTGTGGTTTAAAAGTGCATATTTTTTATTTTCCTTGACAAAAATGACAATCGTTTCGCTAGATAAGACCCTTATGCCTCGTTTGGGATCGTTTAGAGTCCTTTGAAGCTGTGTTGAAACTGCAATTTTAAACTGCATTAAACTAATAAGTGTTGGGGTCTATTAAAGTCCATTAAAATGAGAAAAATCCCGGAATGCTTCCCCCAAAAAACATAACCTCTTCTCGACTAAACAAAGAAAGACATCAACATTCCGGACGACACGGTGGCGAGCAAACCATCAGGATTTTTTTTTTAAGAAAATGGACTAATCCTTTAACGTAGCATTTTTTAAATGGCAAAAGTAGTAAGGAATTGATTGTATCCTTCAGGAATTCAGTCAGGAATATGAAAACTAGTTTGCATGCAAGAATAGAGTCAGGTTTTGATTGACAGTTCGGCATCCTTTTGACGTTTACCCTTCAAATTTGTTATAAGTGCTAAAACTTTTATTACTGCATTACCTGATTGCTGCATCATTTAAAACACAAGCCAAAAGAAATACTTTGGTTAACAGAGCCTTTTCAGCTTTTCAAAGTCATTTTAAAGGTGTAGTAAGTTATACCATTATTATGAAAAATTACATAAGTGTTTCTTTACCAGGAACATTTATTAAAAAGTTAAATTAGGTCAATTTTGATTCCACAGTCATTTAAATTCAAGGTTGTTCTTTGGGTTACACTATTAAATATCTACAGCGAGTCACTTTAAAAAAGAAAATTTCAGTAAAATGAAGAATTATGTATGTATTATTTTAATCAAAGCATCCCTCTCTGTTTTGACATACTCATTGTGAGTCCATATCGCATATTCTCACACGTTTATGGATGTTATTTTAAAAATTCAATGGCTTTTTAAGTGCCTCGGTCGCCTGTTTGGGAAGAGGACGTTAACTGACAGGTAATCGGTGCAATAAAAATGGGCCGTGCCATATATCAAGCCCACAGAAAATTACAATCATAATTTTCACCCAGGCACAGACAGCCGTCTCCCCAAAAAATATAAACAGTGCCCTGAGAATGCTCTTGCCCATTTTTAATGTCCTTACCGCACTCTGTTTTGACCCTGGTGGACTGATGCTCATCCTGTCAATCTTACGATCCCCTCTGGCTCCCTCATTAGTGCGCACCCCCTCCCCAACCCTGTGCTCTTCTGCTGGACTGTCGGCAGGATAGATGGACTGTTTTATGAGGAGGAGTTGATGTGGCCCCAACTACCGTAATTGAACCGGGAAGATGCATCTGTTGTGTTTGCACCATGGCAGACCTGAAAAGTCAAACTATCAGCCTGTCTCCTCGAGGGCGGGAAAGAAGAGAAGATTATGAAAAAAGGGGCGACCGAGAAGGAGTGATGACAGAATTAGGTGTGAATAAAGCAGTGATTTTGATCAATTGTTCTGAATAATAGGGCCATTGAATCTATCAGTATACACTTCTATCAAAAACCTTTAACATCTTAAAAAACTTTCTGTTTCACAAAGTTTTTTTGTAGTGGATAAAGGCTCTTGAGATTATAGAAAGGTAAGAAAGAAATGGTTCTGTGAGTAATGTCTAATTTTTATTAACTCTTTCCCCGCCAGCGTTTTAAAAAAAAGTTGCCAGCCAGCATTTTTCATGATTTTCACAAAAGTTTAATGCCTTCCAGAAAATGTTCTTCTTTAAATATTTAAACAAGCAATATATCAGATGAAAGAACAGACCCTCTGCTTTCAAAAAAAAAAAAAAAAAAAAAACGTTTTATCCTACCTTCATTAGTTCTCTTGTAATCACCTCTCAAACATGGGTAGGTTTCTATAAAAACACCCAATTTTGAGCAAAAAGCTGAGATAATTCTATTTTTGTGAAGGACTTTTGATAGAGATCAGATGCAGAGCGATCTTTAAAACATACACGGATTTCTTTCTCTTTCACGTGAGGCGCTACTTCCGGGTTGTATAAGTTGCGGAAGTGCAATAGCGGTATTGCAGAAAGACGGAAAATCTCGTCATTGGCGGGGAAGCGTTTTCTCTTAATTGACGAGATATCTCGTCAATGGCGGCGAAAGAGTTAACAAACAACACACATGTTACTGTACAAGATCTATCTGACCGACAAACAAACAACCAACAGAAGGGTCATTTATTCAGTCAGTGGTGGATAATAGCGGTATTGCAGAAAGACGGAAAATCTCGTCATTGGCGGGGAAGCGTTTTCTCTTAATTGACGAGATATCTCGTCAATGGTGGCGAAAGAGTTAACAAACAACACACATGTTACTGTACAAGATCTATCTGACCGACAAACAAACAACCAACAGAAGGGTCATTTATTCAGTCAGTGGTGGATAATAGCGGTATTGCAGAAAGACGGAAAATCTCGTCATTGGCGGGGAAGCGTTTTCTCTTAATTGACGAGATATCTCGTCAATGGTGGCGAAAGAGTTAACAAACAACACACATGTTACTGTACAAGATCTATCTGACCGACAAACAAACAACCAACAGAAGGGTCATTTATTCAGTCAGTGGTGGATAATAGCGGTATTGCAGAAAGACGGAAAATCTCGTCATTGGCGGGGAAGCGTTTTCTCTTAATTGACGAGATATCTCGTCAATGGTGGCGAAAGAGTTAACAAACAACACACATGTTACTGTACAAGATCTATCTGACCGACAAACAAACAACCAACAGAAGGGTCATTTATTCAGTCAGTGGTGGATAATAGCGGTATTGCAGAAAGACGGAAAATCTCGTCATTGGCGGGGAAGCGTTTTCTCTTAATTGACGAGATATCTCGTCAATGGTGGCGAAAGAGTTAACAAACAACACACATGTTACTGTACAAGATCTATCTGACCGACAAACAAACAACCAACAGAAGGGTCATTTATTCAGTCAGGTTCAATAAGAGTAAAACTCATTTTTGAAAGACAGAAGAGATGTGGTTGAAAGATAATGTTGATAAATGATGAGTGTTACTCTATTCAGTCTTTTATGTAGCGTTTAGTTTTTATAGATGAGCATTGACCATGAATTGACAAAGTAGAGGAAGCAATAATACAGTAGATTCTTTCTAATTTTCTCTCTTTGCAGATCTGTAGATATTTATAGTCTTTATAAGTAGTCTTTATTGACTTTAAAATAGAAAAAAACAACTCATTTCCACCTGCTTGTGTAATGATATAAACTAGAAGGGTTACTTAATAAATCAGTGAAGGATTTACTAGCAAATCTAAATGTGACCCTGGACAACGTGATCTTGTGGAAAGTCAGGTTATAATGAAAATTGTAATTAATTTATTTGTGTCCATGGCACGAAATTCAGCTTTTTTGTGCCTTGAGCACGAATGTCTTTTTTGTGTCACTTACACAAATTTCTATAAATAGTTTTTCGTGGCCGTAGCATGACTTTTTTGTGTCATTTTACATATTGTTTTTTTATTTTTTTCCTATTTTGAAATCATTGTCGCTTGGGGTTATATTTGGGGTTTGGGTAATGATGTACCCAAACTGGTACATAAGATTCTCATGAGATCAGGCTGGACAAACTCTTTGAATAGTGTCCCTCTCTACTTCACTGGGACGTTGCAACCTTCAGTGCTCTTCTGATGAATAAGCATGTCGGATAAAATCAGATGTTTCTAAAAGTAAACGTGGACAAAAATACAGTTTAGAATAGCAGATGAGAGGAGAGAGTCTGTAAAATGGACGATCCATCATAGTGTCTCAGCAGTGGAGCTGGGGATAGTGTAATTCGACTTTCACTGAATCCTTTTATATGCAGTAAAAAGTCTGTTCATCTACAGGACCTGAATGAAAATACATTCATTTGTGTATATAAACACTTTTTTACTGTAAGTAAAAGCAAATGTTTATACGCACATGACTGATGATCAGCATCTAACTGATAATGTCTGTGTTAACTTACTGTGTTTGAATGTCATAGACTCCTCTGTATTTATCTTATATCTTCTGGATATCCTCAGAGCCCCGCTAATATAAAGTACTGTGCAAAAGTCTTAGGCCACTATCACCAGCTTTGTTGTTTTAGCAAAGTTTTAATGTCCATCCATATTTATTTTTCACTCTTTTACAAACAGAAAATATGTACACAAAATTAAAAACAAAACAATTTTCAGTACTAAATGTCTTCTTCAGGCATCAGTCAGTATTTAGTGTGACTTCTCTTGGCACGAAACACATCTTGTGAGCTGAAGTCATTCGATTAGAATTAGAAATTAGGATTTAATTTCATTTAGGTTGAAGAGATCCTGCAGTCTCCTGCTATTGCTCAAGTGTAAGGTGAGTTTACCCTAAATACGTGACACTTCAGCTTATACTTTTATACTGTTTTTAATACTATATACAGTACATTTCCTGTATTTTCTGGTTGTATTCTAATAAATAGACTGAGAAATAATTATATGTGATCACTATACAGTGCAAAAACAACAAATGTAATGGTAATGGTGGCCTAAGACTTTTGCACAGTACTGTATGTACAGTAGGTTACTATGCAGAAATAATATGCCAAGGTTAGAGTGCATTTTAATTTTTACTTGAAGTGATGCAGTAGTAAGTACTGTACTTTAGATGCTTCGGAAATAAAAGCATTATATAAATCATGTTTATAGTCGACTTGTTTTCAAGTCGCCTGCATCCTGTAGGGATCCATATTTGCATCAGCCAGACATGACATCATAATGACTTGTACGCTCCTATTGGCCCCCTGGCCTTAAAACGGGGTCCAATGAAAAATTTACTGCTCTCTACCACCTCTGTTATTGAACTCAACAGACATTTACCATTTCTGAAAGGTGGTCTCTCTTTCTCTCTCTCTCTCTCTCTCTCTATCTCTCTCTCTCTCTCTCTCTCTCTCTCTCACCCAGCCCCTTCTCTCCCATTCTGGAAAGCCGTAAAATCTAAAAGAGATGCTTAATGTGTCCCATTAACAGTGAGGAAATGTAAAGCTTGATCCGTAGTCACAGTTTCTCTCTCTCTCTCTCTCTCTCTCTCTCTCTCTCTCTCTCATCTATCTCTAGTATGTATTGTCTATTTGAGAAAAAGCATTACGCATGGAATAATTGACGACCGTCGTTGAAGTATTCAAAGATAGTATACACCCAAAGTGGTGTGCCAAGCAAGAGGCGTTACACCGCGGGTGGGTGATTCTCACGAAATCCAGACTTAGAAGGTGTCCAGCATTGGCTTAAAGCCAATTTTTTGCACATAAAAGATAAAGGTCTGAACTTACTATAACCATTATTTTTAAAGGATTTAAAAAATATTTCCTATAGAATTATTTACATTTTTTAGATTACCATTATTAAAAATTATCATTACCGCGACATGATATTACATTAAATATATGCATTTACAAACTCATGTTTCGGTAATGAGAACAAAAAAGTTGTCTAGGTACTATGACAAACAAAATTTCAACTTTATCTGGAGAGAAAAAATAAGAACTGCTTACCTGGTAGCCATCTTGAATGTCACAGTCAATTATGTCCCTTCCAACTATTTTTTTTAAATGTTAGTTCCTTGAGGGCTTAAACAATGAATGAAAATTGTTGCGGAGGATGAGAATTTTTTTCTTGGACACATTTATATTTATATTATAAATGTTTATAGTATAACATACACTGAAGCTTTTTATTTTTTTTAGATTTTTTTAATTATAAATATTTCCATGTCAAAGAACCCAAATCCAGTCATGGACATGTTGCGGTAATGAAAATTTTCCCCTTCAATGTGGAAAAAACAACAAAATTGGTTTGTATGATGTCATTTGAAATCATGTGCAAAATAGTACATGAAGAGATGTTTGTAACTATATGCTTTTTATTTTTATACTCTTACTTTGCATTTACTTCTTTTATCAAAATGTATCATGACACTTCATAAGTCTAATTTTGTGAGAATCACCCAGGTGTGCTTTATTTTTTTAATAATTCAAAGCACCGTCAATTATTCCTCTTATACCACGGTTACCACAAACATTGCTCTGGTGCCTATTTTTAAGACATTTCACAGGTAAGGTATGCGGTTTACAGAAAAATAATCAATACCCATTGCACATTTCTTAGCCAATCAGAATAAAGCATTCAACAGGCCCGTGGTATAAAATGAGTAAAATGAATGCAGCAGGAATTCATTTGGGAACCTTTTCCAAAGCTAATTTTAAAGATTTAAAGAGATGTGCACTAAAAACAAATTGAACTGTACATCAAAATACAGATAAAGAAAAATCTGCTAAGTGTAGGGTAGAAATACACTGAGAAGGATGAATAAATGATTAGTTTGGCAGTGAGTTTGTTGTTCATAAAATCCAAGCAATTTACAATCCCAACTGACATCCCATGCCCTTAAACATACAAATGTTGTCTGGCGAAACAATGATTAATGTATTATTTCCTATTAGATTTATCCGGAGCCAAGCATTATGTATGTTGTAGGTGATACAGAGAAACGTGTTTTAATAAGTTCGTGTTGTACAGAACTGAAATTGGATTGTGTTGACAGCCCTGTTCATATAGTTTTTCCACCGGTGAGCTTCCTATCACTAGCGAATATGAATTATATTTTTATCCTCTTTTCAATATCTCTCAGTTGACAGCACAAACACATTAGAGTGATGAATTATCCCTGAACTTTGCAGACGTACTATGCATGCGCGTGTTTGTCAATGCAAACGGCACGTGTTAAATGTTTACACTATTGTGCATTATCCACATGACTGACTTGACAAGTTCCACATGCAAAAATCTTCACATATGTTCGTTACCGAATATAGCCGTGGATGATTGACAAATTGCGTTCACCCCGCCTAGCATTGATGGATGAAATTAAGTAATTACATACGTCTTAAGTGGAGCAGAGCCTCATGGGATATTTGCAGTGAGGAGGAGAAGAGGTAACTATTCCCAAGCTTTTTGTCGTTTTTTTTAATCCATTACAAATCCATTGCACTGTCAAGTTGATTTATGTGGCGCCGGGCCTGTGTCTCTTTCAATGTCACGCACGTAAAAAAATAAAGACGCCCTTCTTATCATATAAGATGATATCTGCTTTTCTATGCAGCCCTCTTAAAGTTTTATCATGAATACTTATACCTTTAGTCACACTACATTCGGGCACAGGGGTAGTTTGAATGACGTCTTACCGTATTCGTAATCACAGGTTTCCTAATTAAAATGTGTTAAGTGTGTCATTTCCACACCACTAACAGCACCAGTTGAATTTGCTGTGACTGATTTTAAACAGGTTTGCTAAATGCTCCAGAATGCGAACAGGTAGTCTCACCTCCAAAATCTCACCGAGTAAAATGCTAATGTTGCTGTACTTTACTGTAAAAGTGCTACTTGTAAAATGTCTTTTGGGTGATTCTCACGAAATCCAGACTTAGAAGGTGTCTGGCATCAGATTTTTTTTAAAAAGCCCTTGAAGCCAATTTTTTGCACATGTAAGATTAAGGTTTGAACTTACTATTTTTAGATGATTTAAAAAATATTTCCTATAGAATTATTAAAAATTTTTAGATTATCCTTATCAAAAATGATCATTACCGCAACATGATATTACATCACATATATGCATTTACAAACTCATGTTTTGGTAATGAGAACAAAAAAGTTGTCTAGGTACTATGACAAACAAAATTTCAACTTTTATCTGGAAAAAAAATAAGAACTGCTTTCCTGGTAGCCATCTTGAGTGTCACAGCAATTATGTCCCTTCCAACATTTTTTTTTTTGGCGAAAATGTTAGTTCATTGAGGGCTTAAACAATGATTGAAAATTGTTGCGGAGGATGAGAAATTTTTTCTTGGACACATTTATATTCCTTATTATTGTCTCTACATTTACCAATGATCACCAAATACCACCTGTTTATTTACTGTAAATGTTTATAGTATAACATGCACTGAAGCTTTTTATTTTTTAGATTTTTTAATTATAAATATTTTCATGTCAAAGAACTCAAATCCAGTCATGGACACGTTGCGGTAATGAAAATGTTCCCCTTAAATGTGAAAAAAAAATTGACAGTTTGTATGATGTCATTTGAAATCATGTGCAAAATAGTACATGAAGAGATGTTTGTAACTGTATGCTTCTTATTTTGATACTTACTTTGCATTTACTTTTTTTATCAACCTCATAAGTCTAATTTCTCGAGAATCACCCTTTTGTGTCTCTAAAGTGAGTGAGTGCTGGTTAAACATCCATATTCAGGAAAGTGCTTATCGTTTGTTCTTTTAAATCAACATATCAAATAAAGTGCTGATGGGTGTTGTGCATATAATTAACACAATTGGCTTCAATAGGCAACCTTAAAATTCTCTGTACAAAGGCAGACTCTGTCAAATTTCTCTCTTTCTCTCTCTGGGAGCAGATGTACAGTATGCTGGTGCCCTTGATACCGTGTCCTGTAACTGTGCCATTCATATTTTCAATTTTTTTTCTTTCTTTTGTTTGTCAACACTGTTTTGTATTCGTTTTGGCATGTGATTGTGCCACCTCTTCCTCATCTTTGACAGTCGTCTCAACAGGAAGAATGCAGGAAGTTCACGCAAGGTGAGATTTTGGGTCACTTATCATTTAAGCTGACAGCGGATAGAGAGAGAGGGGGTGTGTGAAGAAGTGTAGTGTTACGAAGCTGTTTGACTGCTGGCTTGGAGGGCGAGTTGTGTTAAATGACAGCCAGCGTCCTCTATTCTTGCTAGGCTGAACATTGACGGACTCAATAGAATAAACTGCTTCTTATTCAGATCAGGCTGTTTTTGTTTTTTAATATGGGTGTTAAAAGATATTATCAACGGATAATGTCAATTCGTATCATCTGTGGTTATGCTTTGCCAAACGCAGTCGTTGTGCATTTGGTGTTTTTAAATGTAACCAAGAAAAATTGACCCTGCTGAAAAGAGCATTGCTGGTTACTGTCCAAATCAGGCTTCTTAACTAATTTAGCCTGCATGATGTCAGCATGATGTCAAAAAGACCATCCTGGTTGACTTCGTTGAGGCTGGAAATCAGAGCTGCAATTCAGAATTTTAGTTGTAAGGGATAATGTAGAGACAGCCGGTAGTTATTGGGAAAAAAGCCCCGACAGTGTGATCAGGACCCGACGCGAAGCCGCTTATTACACGGCTACTTGCCACATAAGAAAAAAAACTGGACATGAATATGAATTTGAAACATTTTATTGGCATATTTGTTTTAAATTAACATTTTTATCCTTCCGCGAAACTTTGCACAGATGCATAAAATGATCGTAATAACTTATTAAGATCCTCTGCTTCATACTTGTCTGTCTCAATTTTTTTCTGTTTTAGCCAGTCTTTGAGAAGTTTTAATGCCCATTCTGTTTTTGTTTTTTTGGGGTTGGCTTCGTAGCTGTCATGCTCTATTTTGTCAAGTTCAGTCTCAGTAAGCTATCTGTGTCTTGTCGTTGTTCGTTCTTCTATCCACTGTTTAAATGTTTTGTTTTTTCCGTACATGTTAAAATTAATGTCAAAATGTTCCATCTTAATTGTGGTTGTCCAGTGTTTGTCACAAGATGGCGCCAAACAGAAATCTTTGTTGGCGCGGAGGGATTTAAAACATACAAGTAGTACCGGCTATGCGTTATTACTTTGGAGCGGTTATTATTTGAAAAGAACGAACCTGCAAATGTCTCAACTGACCAATCAGAATCAAGCATTCCAGAGAGCCGTGTAATAACTACATAAAAGGTATATTAAGTGCATAAAATATTCAGAGACAGTTTTACATGTGGATTTGCCTTTAGAATTAAATTGTGTATTATTACCTTATTTGAAAGGGTCATGAATGATAATGTTGAGCTCTGCTCTGATTGGCTCTGATGCTTTGTTTCTCAGAGCAGCTCTTTTGAATAGATGGACGTATAAGCAATAAAGGTATCACAATTTGATTTTAAATCGAAATCGATCGAAATTAAGTCACAACCTCGAACTTCGAATTAAAAAATGTAATTGTTGATGCTGCCACGGCCCCATGTCACGTCCGGTCGACTTGCCAAGCGGGAAAAAAAACACATGTTGGGTGTTGCGAATCAACCTCCTCTAACTTAGCTTATAGCTACAGCCAGTTAAAAGATAGCATGGTAGATGCAGGAGACACCACGCGAGCTGCTCTTTACATGGAAACAAAAAAACAACACGCGCCTTCAGCTGAACTCAATCGAGCAGCATCTGTGCCAGGACCGGGCGTTTCTCATGTACCAGCTGGTATTCCAGCATGACCAGCTAAGTCCAGCTAGACCAGCTTAAAATGTGACCAAAACACAGCTAGATCAGCTTGCTACACCAGCAAAACCAGCTAAAACCAAGCTGGGGACCAGCTAAAACCAGCTCACCAGCTTATGCTGGTCTTAGCTGGATTTTTCAGTAGGGAGGTATGTGCATGTACCATATTTTTTCACTGGCAGCACGACTAACATGCAGTGCATCTCCGGTAAGATATTATATTTCTTAAAAGTCTAGTCTAAAAATGGCATAGCATTGTTTTGTGCTTTCAAAAAAAATAAACACACAAAATAACCAAGAATAAAAACGAATCGCGACCTTAGAATCAAAAATGTAATCGAATCAAGGATTTGGAGAACCGTGACATCCCTAATAAGCACCTATAAACTTGCTTCACAACCCTCCATAAAATCAAAAGAAAGTGATGTGGATGCACGTATCGCTTTGGGGATAATGTTGTACTAAAGGGTAAAAAACATAATAATACAAATACGGTTTGGTGTCAAAGATTAATAAATGCTAACAACCTATATCGGTCTTGTTCATGTTAGCTAATGCATTTTCTAATGTAAACAAATGCAACCTTATTGTAAAGTGTTACCAAAAACGTTTTATATTAATTATTTTTCATAATCACATTTGTCATTTATATAATTTATTTTAATTTGAATGCATTTTAATTCTGCTTCCTATTAAATTTCTAATGCGATTCTTCATCCCATCGGCTAACTCAATTAATAGAAATTTAAAGGGCATTCTTGGCCCAACTCATTAGCTAGACCAGCCCCCAAACTACTTACAAGTTTTAACCCACCTGTACCAGAATAGAAACCCATGGTCTTTTAGCAGGATCATCTAGCTGAGCATGTTGAGTCAAATCCCTTATGTGCTTCCATTCCTACAGAAGATCCCTGGGCTCTTACTCATCCTGGCCAATAACGTCACATATGGCTGATGACTAGCTGTGAATGGCACCATCACGGATGTCTATTTTTGATTAATGGCAGTGTGTTGGATGAAATGAAACATGGCGTTATGTCTTTCAGCACAGTCTTGGTTGCTGTTAGCTCCACATGAGTCACTGGCAACCCGCAACACTAAAGGACTTGCATTTGCCAGCCAAACATGAACCATGAACAAACTGAACGTTCATGGAGTGAACACGTTTATAGTGGACATATTGCTGGTCAGCACTTCTTTACTGGCCACCATATGGAAAGACATCGATGTACAAGTTCATTGGCATCTCTCTGTCTTTCTTTTTGTCTCTCTCTTTCTCTCTCTGTTACTAGCTTTGTGTTCAAACTTTATACAAATTAAGTTGTGACAGTGAAAGAGACAAACACTCTTGGACTATACTTATAATAATAATAAATGCAGTCATTATAATAATAACAGCAACAGCAATATATTGACCTGTAGCTGTTCCCTAGCTAGTGTGGGTCGATAGGGGTGTGTATGAGTGTGTGTTCATCAGTGAGGCTAATGATGTCCCCAGGTCTGAAGCTGGTGAGGACTTATATGCTACCACTTCACAAACAGTTTCTATAGAATACATTGACCATGAACTAACTAACTAGCAATCTATCTAGTCTGTCTGCTTGTCTTTCTGTCTTTCTGGTTGACCGCCTTTCTGTCTGTCATTTGTGTCCTCCCTGCCTGCCTGTCTTCTTGCCTGCATGCCTGCTTGCCTGGCTATTTGTTTGTTTGCCTACCTGTCTCTATGCTTTGCCTGTCTGTCTGTCTGCCTGTCTGCTTCCTTTTCTTTCTGATTTCCTAAGGGTCTGTCATATTGCCTGTCTATCTGGGCTCTTTGTCTGTCCAATTGCTTGCACGCCTGGTTGTCTGTTTGTTCGCATGCAAGCCTGCTTGCCTGGCTATCTGTATGTTTGCCTACCTGTCTCTGTTCTTTGCCTGTCTGTCTGCTTGTCGGTCTATCTGTCTGCCTCTCTGCTTCCTTTTCTTTCTGATTTTCAAACAGTCTGTCATCTTGCCTGTCTGTCTTGGCTCCTTGTCTGTCCAATTGCTTGCATGCCTGCTTGTCTGTTTGTCTGCTTGCATGCCTGCCTGCCTGTCTGTCTGTCTGTCTGTCTGTCTGCATGCATGTCTGTCTGTCTGTCTGTCTGTCTATCTATCTGCTTCCTTTTCTTTATGATTTCCTGACTTTCTTTTATCTTAACTGTCTGAAGTCTTGTCTGTCTGCCTTTATGTCTGTCTGCATGACTGTCTGTCTGCTTGCCGGTCAGTATTGCCTGTCTATCTGCTTCCATTTCTTTATGATTTTCTGTCTGATGTCTTGTCTGTCTCTCTGTCAGCTTGCCTGTCTGTCTGTCTGTATGTTTGTATGTCTGTCTGCTTGCCTATCTTTCTGTTTTCCTGACAGTCTGTCATCTTGCCTGTCTGTCATCTTGCCTGTCTGTCTTCTTGCCTGTCTGTCTTGGTTACCTGTCTGTCTGTCTGTCTGTCTGTCTGTCTGACTGCTTGCATGCCTGCTTGTCTGTTTGTCTGCTTGCATGCCTGCATGTCTGTCTGTCTGTCTGCCTGCCTCCCTCCTTGTCTGTCTATTTGCTTCCCTGTCTGTCTGCTTGCCAGTCTATCTGCCTGTCTGTCTGCTTCCAATTCTTTATGATTTCCTGACTGTCTTTCATCTCGACTGTCTGAAGTCTTGTCTGTCTCTCTGTTAGCTCGCCTGCCTGTCTGTATGTTTGTCTGTCTGTCTGCTTGCCTATCTTTCTGCTTTCCTGACTGTCTGTCATCTTGCCTGTCTGTCTTGATTCCCTGTCTGCCTGACTGCTTGCATGCCTTCTTGTCTGTTTGTCTCCTTGCATGCCTGTCTGTCTGCCTCCCTCCTTATCTGTCTATTTGCTTCCTTGTCTGTCTGCTTGCCAGTATATCTGCCTGTCTGTCTGCTTCCCTTTCTTTCTGATTTCCCTTGGCTCCTTGTCTGTCCAATTGCTTGCACACCTGGTTGTCTGTTTGTCTGCATGCATGACTTCCTGTCTGTTTGCTTTCATGCCTGCATGACTGTCTGTCTGCTTGCCGGTCAGTATGTTTTGCCTGTCTATCTGCTTCCATTTCTTTCTGATTTTCTGTCTGATGTCTTGTATGTCTCTCTGTCAGCTCGCTTGCCTGTCTGTCTGTATGTTTTCTGTCTGTCTGCTTGCCTGTCTTTCTGCTTTCCTGACTGTCCGTCACATTGACTGTCAGTCATCTTGCCTGTCTGTCTTGGTTCCCTGTCTGTCTCTCTGACTGCTTGCATGCCTGCTTGCTTGTCTGTTTGTCTGCTTGCTTGCATGCCTGTCTGTCTGTCTGTCTGTCTGTCTGCCTGCCTGCCTGCCTCCCTCCTTGTCTGTCTATTTGCTTCACTGTCTGTCTGCTTGCCAGTCTTTCGCCTGTCTGTCTGCTTCCCTTTCTTTATGATTTCCTGACTGTCTTTTATCTTGACTGTCTGAAGTCTTGTCTTGTCAGCTTGTCTGTCTGTCTGTCCATTTGCCTGTCTGTCTGTCAGTCTGATTGCCTGCCTGCCTGCCTGTCTATCTGCATCCCTGTCTGTCTGTCTGTCTGTCTGTTTGCTTGTCTGTCTGTCTGTCTGTCTGTCTGTCTGTCTGTTTGAGGACGTTTTGTTGTTTTGTATCACTATGACCTGAATGAACTGCCTCTCAGAATAATAATGAAAAATGTTTACCGGAGACGCCACGCGCACACACACATGCACTTATTCTCTTCTGATTGGCGACCCGTGTCTGATGTGACCAGCGCTGACTCACTCCGTGTTTGCGACTGATTTCAGCCATAAATCCGTGTTTAAATATGCTGCTCAACAGCCTGTCCAAGGCCTTACACATTATACAAGCTGACACTCAACCTGAAAGGAAAAACATGCAGTTCTGCAGTTCAATGCGATTTTGATATATTGATATGTTCTCCATAGCTGCGTCTGGCACACACCTTACATATACTAAACGCATCTCGCTGACAGCTTGGCCACAAACACCGGCGTGACCTGACATTGACGAAGAGGCCAGTTGGGATCGGTGTAATTTCGAAGGGCTATTTTAGTCGTGAGACAGATGCCTCATTTACGTAGATCAATAGAACAGATCTCGGGGGCGGAGTGCGCCGGACTGACACCGGCATGGCCCATGTGACTCTCACTAGAGGCCTGCTATATATATCGTAGCCTCTCAATGGGTGTCACATTTCCACGGTTACCAGCGTGCCCAACACACTGGCACCTGACTCGAGGTGGAGAGAGAACTCGCTGAGACGGATAATGAGATGAGGCAGCCGTGACACGGCAGAAGTACGGGAAGTGTAGGATGATAAAGGTGGAGATAGGGGTCGTAGAGATAATGATTGAGAATAATACGCAACGACTCGCAACAAAACTAATTACTCCACAGATTAATTTTGAGTTTGTCAGTGTGGCTAAACATGTTTTATGTCTTATAAATGGCCCCTTTGAAATCAAGATGCGAAGATATGTTAAGACTAATGCATACTGTACGTGTGAACACCATTATGGTGAAGAAGTAAGCTGACAGTTCGTTCACATCTTCTGACACGAATCCTAAGGTGAAATTTAACAACCTGCGCCATAATTATCTACAAGGTTTTGATCGTATGAAAACACGCAACAAGTTTCATTTAGCAATGTTAAGCCCAAGGGCTTTTGTTTGTAAAACATCCACACACAAAGAAATAATAATAATTCAAAGGTTAAAATGTAATAACTACTGTACGTATTCATAACATTGCAAACCAACCACTGCTGCTTTGAAGGTTGTGTTTTTTGTATTGATTCAATAGGTCAACCTTGAACGTCCAGTCATCATGTGTTTGAACTACATAAAAGGTAGTGAATGTGGGATGGAAATCGGTAATGTTACTTTTATTACTTTTATACTGTGCAAGCTAATGCAGATAAATTACTCCAAATCTGGGATCTGTATGCTTTATTTTCGAAAAAAACGAGTTTAAAAGGACGTTGTTTTTTTAATCATAAACACATATTTCAGTTTTGAGCATAAATAATACACAAGGACACAGCCATTTGAAGTACCTCTAAACATACACTCTTAAAAAATGCAGGGTTGTTTAAGCTCATGGTTGGGTAAAATATGGACAAACCCAGCAGTTGGGTTTAAATAAAATTATAATGGCTGGGTCAAACATGGACATTTTCTATAGTAATTTTACCCCATGGTTCAGTTTGTTTATATTTAACCCAACCATGGGTTAAAACATCCCAGCATTTTAGAGATAGACTCAATTACTGTAGGTTACGTTTTCAAAATAATTAGTTTTATTTGATCAATCAAAGATAGTAGGGGTGCGCGGGGCAAAAACTAACCCGGGGTTTGTTGTAACACAGACTGTTTACCCTATAAAAATCCATCTAAGACCAGCATAAGCTGGTAGCTGTTTTTAGCTGGTTTAAGGTGGCACTAGTTGGTTTACACTGGTCCTCCCAGCGTGACAAAGCTGGTAATGCTGGTGGGCCAGCTGGTCTTCCAGCCTGACCAGCTAAGTCCAGCTAGACCAGCTTATAAAGTGACCAAATCACAGCTAGACCAGCTTGCTATACCAGCAAAACCAGCTAAAACCAAGCTGGGAGACCAGCTAAAACCAGCTCACCAGCTTATGCTGGTCTTAGCTGGATTTTTCAGTAGGGTACATTGTGGCACAAGGTTGTGCGTTTTGTTTTTCCTTTTTAGCGCTGACAAAAGATGGTCTCCCTCAAATGTATAATATTTTTCCAGAAAGTTATTGATGAACGAGTGTTTTGGTGGCATGTAAGTAAATTTTTTCATCATATGTTTTATTCGGTTTCTATGTTAGGTGTGTAAGATATCAAATTCAATGTTATGTTATATTAATCAGTGTCTTGTTGACTAAAACATAGCATCGTTTTGAAATATGTCTGCAGCTCTTAGCAAATTTGTTGGTGGGCTTGAAAATATTTTGACCCAGCGGGGTTTAATTGTAACGCTGTGTTACAACTAACCCCTCAGCACTTACGATATGAAAACCGCTAACGTTAGCGTAATTATTGTCGTTGTTTTAAATAGGCTACACATTAATGACTAATGGCTGCCAACAAAATAAATGTGCCTGTCTTACAAAAAATCGTGTGTCAAAATTCTATTAGAAAACTAATCAAATCTAATAAATTTAAACACCATTAATTAGTATAAACAAAAACAAGCCTAGACTTTTTTATGGCTGCTTTAACTAATAATTTTATCAAATTTTATTGGTGTTTTGTGGTACAATGTCGATGTGTTGGTCCTTCACCATAGTTTTCACACGTCGTGCCATATTTCAAACATTATTTATCACAAATTAATAAAGAAAATATGTATATGAATTAAATGTTACTTGAACTAATAAACTACATGCACAGATTAAGCATATATATGCATTTTGTACTTTATTTTGCATAATTTCTACCTGTCCCATGGTTTAGCTGTCATTACCAACACGTTCTGCATAAAGGGACTTTCCCACTGTTTTTTAATCAAAAGTTTATTTGTTAGCCATGGTAACCTAATGACATAGTGGACCACATGGATTTCAAGCTGAAAGATGCCTTGATGTCCAGAAAAGTAAGTAAATCTACTCTTTATTCTTTGTGTTGGGCATGTACACTTATTATGTGTCATTACCATATGTGCTGTATTTCTGCATTTTTAAAAATTTTTGAAATATTTTTATCACTTTAATAGTTAAAATGGTGTGCATTACATGTAGAAAGCTAGCTACACTTGCTTAGTCATCATCTTAGCTTGTAGGGCTAGTTTTTTTTTTTTGACAAAAATGTCATTACCAGCACAGTCATTACCAGCACCATACATATTTTTGCCAATAAATTATGTATAAATTACAAAAGCATCCTACAATTATACATTTCTGAAAATGTTGGACAGTGTAAATGATCACTATTAAAAAGTTTTGATATATGGCATTCGTTTAAATAAGCTTATATTCCAAGACAGGGTAGATTGATGAATCAGAAATGTAGATACGTAAATGACTATAATTCATCTTGCAAGTAAAAATCTCTTTAAGTTCAAGATAAATTAGATTCCATGTAAACCACAAATGTTTTACAAGCACTGATTTATCATTTAAGTTTTATTTTTTACATATATTCGATGATGTGATGGTAAAGACACATTTACTTGACATAGTTAAGAAAATGGCAAAAATATCATAAATCCCCTTATCTTATGGTCTCAAACTTCAAATGTTCATTTGTAGCAGAGATGTATGTGTTGCTTGTGTAAAAATATAATTAATGAAACTCATTTTTTTTTTTATGATTGAGCCAAAACCAAAAAGCGTTCCACTCTGCTTTCCCCTACAGATATGTGGCTTAAAAAGTTTGGGAACCATAAACTTACAATAGGGCTGTAACCACAATTGTCCCCCCAATTTTGATTTGATTTTTAATATACATGCATATACTGTAGCCCCCAATCTTCAATGTGTAGTTACGGCCTTGACTTATAGGGAATTTGGAATTAGTTATAACACAAAAAAAATCACATATTGAGCTACACTATCGCACATTATGTGAGTGCTCAATAGCTCATTTGAATCATTGCTGTCCTGCTTAAGCCAAACCGAGCACCTCCTGTAGGGCTAATGGAGCCGTTAGCATTGCCGCCATGCAGTAAAGTTCTATGAGGGTGTGCGTTATTAGCACAGGGCAGAAAACATTATGCACAGAGTCGCTTCGGCCGAGTGCAGATCTGAAGTGACATCTCTTCATTTTTTCCAGACCTCATTGGCCTTTCCCCGAGGTGATCAGTTAAAGTGGCTTTACTCCATCAACCCCTAAAGCTAGTTGGGAGGGATATGAGTCAGTGCTTGACTGTTACATTATTACTTAACCGCTGCACAGGGGTCTGATTTTAGAGATTATAGCACGGATACATTCATGCCCTTCTCTCGTAGCTTTACTGTTAGTTGCAAATCTCCATTTTTCCCTATTACAGTTGATCATTTTATTCCTTTAAATTTGTCTTTGATTATCAAAATAACATATTTAAATGTTTTAATGCCTTAAAATAGCTTGAATGTAACGCTACACCCTTGCTACATTAAATGTATAGTTCACCGAAAATTAAAATGTACGGGATGTCATAATTTCCTTCATTTGTTTCAAACCTATATAAATTGAAGGAAGACATCTTGAAAAATTTTTGTAACCAAGCAGATCTTGGGCACCATTGATCTTCATAGTAGAAAAGAATAATGATAATGTCGGAGCCGATGTTGTAGTGGACAGTGCTCCAATGGTGCAAACGCACTTCCGGCGACCTGAGTTTGAATCCCATATGCCGATCCCATATCCCTCTCTCCACTCTGTACTGTCCTTTCGTCTCTCAATTACTGTCAATAACTAAAACAAAAGAAAATAATAATAATATAGAAGTGAATGGTGCCCCAGATCTGTTCAATGTTTTTCAAAATGTCTTCCTTTGTGCAGAACAAAGTAATTTATACAGGTTTAAAGCAATGTGAGGATGAGGGTATAATGACAGAATTTTCATTTTAATTCCTTTAAGTATACCCAGATTAACAAATATGTAAATTAGCCCGACCTCCACACTTGCCCAGACTAGATGGATACAACATGCTTGTGATGTTGCAGTTTTGTGGAAAAAAATATGTTGGTGTTGACTAATTTGCACCCGGCTTGTCTTAAAGGCAGAGTGCACAAGCCAATGTTGATATTTGAAATCACCTAAACAAACACGCCCCTACCCCGATAGAATCTGGACCTTCTTTTAAAAGACCCGCCCCACACATACACAACCCGGCAAGGATGTCGGTTAGTAGACACGCTCCTTACTGCTGATTGGCTATAAGTGTTTTGGTAGTCGGCCTGTCTCCTTTTCCAAAGCGTTTTTCAAACATTGTGCACTCCGCCTTTAAAGCATTTGAAAACCATAACATAGACATACAGTATAAACAACATAAAATCTTTAAAGGCAGGGTGCATGATCTCTTAAAGCCAATGTTGACATTTAAAATCACTTAAACAAACACGCCCCTTCCCCAATAGAATCTGGACCTTATTTTGATAGACCCGTCCCACACATAAGCAACCCAGGCAACAATGTCGGTTAGTAGATACGCCCCATACTGCTGATTGGCTACAAGTGTGTTTTGGTAGTCGGTCCTACTCCCTTTTCCAAAGTGTTTTTCAAAAACCACGCACCCCGCCTTTAAAGGACAAAAGGAGAGGGCTTACATGATCTGCCACTGGGGGAACTTTTCTGTTTTAGTAATCAGTCCCCGTAGTCCTGGATCAAATGCTCATCTGGCCCGCTGAGTTCACGCCGAAACAGGACTTGCAGAGGTTAATAAGTCGCATTATTTTGACATCTACAACTTCCACCTTGTAACAAACAGTCAAAGCATGAAGCGGCGGTCAGTCGCTTTTAGTTCATGTTCGTGTAGTGCAGTCGTTTGTTGAGACCTAAGGGAGGAGAACGTCATTAATCTTCATTGTACACCTTTCAGTTCATATTAACTAACATAATACCGATGGGACTGTTTGAAAGAATATCTGAATTATAGCTATGAAGCATCTGTCCCCGTGGCATTAACTAATATAGACAGCACATTACTCGCTTTTAAAGTCATTTTTAACATCGCCGCTAATGAATGTTAGTCTGAGCACCGAGGTAAACGATTAAATGTGACAAATGGAGAATGTGAAAATGAAAGAATAACAACAACACAAAGACTGATGAGGTAATAATAACTGTACACACAGCTTGCATGTACACAGTTTGGAAAACTCAAGTAACTTAGTTTTCTTTTAAAGGTTTTGGGAGTTTTCTACTTATATTAAAGTGTTTTTTTCCTGAACTATTGGCTTTTGTTTCTGTGGACTTAAAGGTGGGGTGCATGATTTTTGAAAAACACTTTAGAAAAGGGAGTCGGGACGACTATCAAAACACACTTGTAGCAATCAGCAGTAAGGGGCGTGTTCACTTACTGACATTGTTGCCTGGGTTGCGTTTGTGTGTATCAAAAGATGGTCCAGATTCTATTGGGATAGGGCCTTGTTTGTTTATGTGATTTCAAATGTCAATTGGCTTTCAGAGATCATGCACCCTGCCTTTAATGGGATGGCTCACCCAAAAACGAAAACTTTGTCATTATTTACTCACCCTCATGTCATTTGATCCCCAGTGTCTTCAGAACCCAAACGCAGATTCTGTAAAATGTTGTTTTGGATTTTCTGGTTACTGTGGGCGTGGATGGTGACCAAGGCGTAGTAACCAGAAAATTGTTCAAGCTTCAATATGACCCAAAAGTGTTTAATAAATAACTCAACTTATGTTATATATTTTAAGTGTCCTGAAGACATTTATCGCTGTTGTTCCACTTGTTACACATAATTTTTTACTAAACCCCTTTTGGATGCCTTTAGGACACTTAAAAAATATATGGCATGAGTCGAGTGTAGTTAATTTTCTAACACTTTGGGGTCCTTTTGAAACTTGAAGAGTAGTTCACCATCTACTCCCACAGTAACCAAAAGTTTATGTCTGGGTTCTGAAGAACAAAGGAAGACATTGAAACGACATGATGAGTTAAAGGGGTGGTTCAATGGTATTTCAAACATTCTGACTTATTAACACAGTTATAGAGTTGTTTCCTCATGCTAAACGTAGGCAAAGTGTCAAAAAAGCAGTTGGGGGTGTTACAGAGTATTTCTGTGCCGAATGCACTTCGTCAGGGTTCATACAAGTTTCAGAAAGTTTTTTCGATTATGGGTCCAGCTGATGTTTTAGGGGGTTCTATACATATCACTTCTTTATATGGGCAGTTCCCCCGGAAAAGCCCGCCCACCCGTCAATCACCTTGAGATGCTTGAACTTGCAAACATCATATCACGCGACAGCTTTGTTTAATTTCAAAACTCAACAATGGCACGAAAGAAGAAGTGTGTTTTTGCATGTAAGGAGAAGAAAGCCAGCCTTATGGAAACAATGGATATAGTTTATTGTCCGGTGTAGTAGCGGAGTTTTGCGTGTGTGTTTGATGCGCTGGATTTTCTCAACCGGGTCATGACGAGTTGCATGCGGTAAGTAAGACTTCTGTGTTATGTTGAAAATAGGCGCGTGCATATTATATAAATGATACAAACATGTAGTGAATCATATATATGATCGTATAGTGTTGCATGACTCGTACTCGCTCCTCCCGCAGCTCGTAACTCCTCCTTCTTCATTTTTTCGTACGTTATCGGAAAGATTCTGTAAAGCTAATCTTTCTTTTATAAATCTGATTAAACTAAAGACTCTTCGGAGATATAAAGGATGTAATACTTCTCTATAGGTACTCCAGATTAACATCAGAAATGCAGAAACAGTGTGTGTTACGTGAGCTTTAACAATGACTAGTAAAAAATAAAATAAAAGTTTTTTTTATTTTAAAAAGTACATTTTCTTGAAGCACTTTGAAGTACACTTCTGAAGGTGTACTTAAAATGTCCCAGACAATTTTAATGTGACTTTCAAAAAAAGCATAAATCTGTTAGTTTTAATAAAAATCAACCCCTGAATTTGTATTTATTACAAAAAGAAATGACTCTTCGTTGTAATGTACTAAATTGCAAGATTTTTCTTTGTTTATTAAAGGCATCATTGCACTTTGAGGATTATTAGTTTCACAGGCAATAAATCTACCAAGTCACAGTTTTAGTAAAGATGAAGAGATCTGCAGAGGTAATTCTGTTTGCAACAGTGTGATTACGTACATAAATAAGTACACCATCTGCTTTATGCAATATACCTGCCTCTTTAGAAAGTATTTGCCATCGATGTTAAGCACTTTTTCCCAGTAACGCAATAGTTTTTATAACCATTTCATAAATTCTTCACACAGAGATCCTGACAGGGCGGCCAAATGAGACGACTGCTATACGGCATTAGTCATGATTATGAAATTTGTACTCGAGCAATGAAAACGGGTTACACCAAAACACAGTGTTTCTCAAAGCAGTGGGCCAGAAATATAATTTAAAAGTCAATTTGTCTGTTTATATTGTCTTTCAGACGTTTGTTCCTCTCCATTATTTAGGAGGAGTTGTGGAATAACAGGTTTTCCTGTGGTTAATTCAAGTCTGGGTTTATTAGGCCCTGTCTGTTTGATCTCACTTAAGGCTCCTGTGACAGTGACTGAATCTTCAACCACAGGGTGCGGTTCAGAAAGTGATATCACCCGAAAATTGATTTCCGAACGGCTCGGGTAGCGAGTCATTAACTTCCCTTGTATTTTTTCTTTTCATTTTGTTTTACTCGATTGCTGCTGGACACGAGCGTCTGCTTCTTATATGCTTCAGAGAAACAGTTCCTACACAAATTAAGTCTGTCCAAAACTTTATTTTTTTCATTAAACACATTTTAAAGCAGGTCTTCAGTCTGTTTGGAGTGATAATGTCTGTCAATTTTTTGAAAGAAGAAAGAATGCTAAAAGCGTAATGCATATGACTTGTGAACTATATTTTCAGACGTCATTCGTTTGAAGAATGGACTGAAATTATAGTTAATCGTTTCCTCTGCTATACCTGAAATAATACATTAAATAACAATGTGTCACACAAAGCTATTACTGTATATGCTTAAATGAATATAGTCAAAGATACTTGATATAACAAGATTGAACATTCCTATACTATGAATATAGGACAATGCAATGCTCAATATGGGCACTCTTGGTGATGAAAGTCCCACCTTCCAGTTAAAAGAAGCAATCATCAATCGATATAGACTGGTGGGAGGGGCTCTGTACAGAGTCACATTGGGCGCTTTTTACCCTGTGTGCATGCGCACACTGCTCATCCGAGAGGCGCAAATTCAAAATGTGTTTGTTGCGTCATGTGAACCATGTGCATCATGTGTTTGGTCAAAATAAGTGCCTTCTGCACACGCGTCAAAACCGTTTTTGATAAAAGAGATGCTCACGTTCACAAAATACACGCATGACACTCCCTTTACAGTAAACTCTGATTACGCATGAGATTATGCGAGTATCTGGCATATGCGAGCATCTCTTTTATCATAAACCCTTTAGATGCATCTGCAGCAGGCACTTATTTTGACAAGACATGTGATGCACATAGGATCACTCGACGTGCAGAACACATATCTTGAAATTACGAACCACACACATGACGGGCTACATACATGTTGTGACAAACTTCGCATCAAGACCCCTTGAAAAAATAAGTCACCAGCCATTTTCAGAGTTCAGATGTTATGGTGATTTTACTTTTTGTTTGGAATGACATAAATCACACAAGAACATTGTTTTCTAACAAACATGTGTCCGTGAGTAAGTGAGTGACCAACCGAGTGTAGGTGAGAGAGAGAGGAGATGACTCAGTCAATAATGATCAAGTCCCATAGAAATGAACAGTACAGTCTGAATGGGCATTTTTGTGAAGTGCATCCTCTGCTATGAGGAAAGTGCTTGGCCTGGTCTGTCTGGGCCTTGATGTAAATGTCAACATAATTACTGCAGAAGGCGAAACAATGACCTGTGCAGACAGAGAGCAACCGTTCAGAGGAAACACGCCATTTACCGTCTCCCTCTGCTTCTTTGATGTCTTCTCTTATCTCTCAAACTCTTGAGTTCATGTCAGCTGACCGTGGAGGGAGACGTGTACTGTATCTTTTTAGGCAGTTAATGGACAAGTAGGACATGCAATATGCAGAGTTTCACTGCAATACCTCATATTTAAGACTTGTGTTTGCATTCCCATCATGCAATATCTATACATATATAATGCTAGTGTCATCATTTTAATATTTCTCAAATTGGGGAAAGAAAAAGCTAAAGGTGAACGTTTTTCAGTGATGGATTGAGACTTAAAGGGACACTCCACTTTTTTTGAAAATATGCTCATTTTCCAGCTCCCCTAGAGTTGAACATTTAATTTTCAGCATTTTAGAATCCATTCAGCTGATCTCCGGGTCTGGCGGTACCACTTTTAGCATAGCTTAGCATAATTCATAAAATCTGATTCTATCATTAGCATCGTGCAAAAAACCCCAAAGAGTTTTAATATTTTTCCTATTTAAAACTTGACTCTTCTGTAGTTACATCGTGTACTACATTTTTTTTTTCGTGTACTAAATAAAAGTTGGGATTTTCTAGGCAGATATGGCTAGGAACTATACTCTCATTCTTTGCAGGCGCAGTAATATTACGCAGCGCCTGAAAATGGTCTCCTGCTATTGAAAGTACCCAAGGGGACTATTTTCTGGCAGTGCGTAATATCCCTGCGCCTGCAAAGTCCTTGATTATTACGCCAGAATGAAAGTATAGTTCCTAGCCATATCTGCCATTTCGGTCTTAGTACATGATGTATCTACAGAAGAGTCAAGTTTTAAATAGGAAAAATATCAAACTCTTTGGTTATTTTTTTGTGCTATGCTAATGGTCTAATCAGATTCATTATGCTAAGCTATGCTAAAAGTGCTAGCGCCAGACCTGGAGATCGACTGAATGGATTCTAAAATGGTAAAATCAAATGGGGAGCTGGAAAATGAGCATATATTTTTTTAATGGAGTGTCCTCTTTGTGCATATAGCATTTCATATACAGTTTGCTTTGAGAGAAAAGAATACAAATGTATGACACCCTAAAGGTGTGTCTTTGAAACCCAAATGTGTCTCAGTAAGAAGTCCACTGTGAATCGTGGAGAGTTGCTTTCCCGGGCACTTACTTTGCCCCCATGCAGTGCCCTTTTGGGAGGTGCTATCTTATTCAGGAAATTGTCTTACAGTATAATATTTTTTGACTATTTGATACTGAAAAATTAAGTTAAATATAATCAATAAATAATAATAAAAAAACAAGCGGCTTATCAGCGTGATTGGGGTGTAATGTCTTTAAGTGACGGTCCAAAAAACACATTACTTCCTGAAAAAGTATTTTCCCCGGGGGCTCGCGCGCCCCCCTGGTGTTGCTTTGAGCCCCCCCTGGGGGTCCCGCCCCACTATTTGAGAAGCAATGCATTAAGGGGTTGTGCACACCAAAACTTTTAAACGCGGCTAAAAAAACGCCTTGAGGACGCCGAATGCTAGCTGTTTTTCAGCCGAGCGCTTTGGTAGCTGTGATACTTCAGCTGTGAGCCAGTTGGTTGCTGTGGTAATGTCCCGCCCCTCCTCCACTGTGATTGGACGGCCGTGGGAGAACTGACATTGACGAGCGAAGCTTTTCACTCAAAGTTGAATATTTTTGAACTCTCGGCTCTTAGCGCTGAGCGCGAAAAAAACCAGAGCGCCGTTTTTCAGCGCGGAAAAAACCCGCTAGCTGCTTGCTTATTTGAAAAACGCAGAGTTTCCATTGGAATCAATTGAAAACATGTGTCGGCCGCGGGTGTAAAAGCTGTGGTGTGTCCAGCTCCTAAACATCTGTGTACATGTGCGAGTCAAATAAACTATACTTTGCGTTCGTAAAAAAGGCTATACAGTATAGGTTGCATTTTAGAGGTAACTAAGTTGTTTTTATATGTTTTAAAGTATTGTTTGACATTTTTATATCATACTAATTGCTATAAGATTAGTCAAAGATGATAAGAACACATTTATATTTTACATTTATGCATTTTATTGAAAGTGACCTACAGTACGGTGCATTAAATGTAACCGTGCTCCCTAAGAATTTAACCTTTACGCTGCAAACACGAAGCTCTACCAATTGAACTACAGTATAAGAACACCAACATATGTTGGGATTATGCATATGCATAGCAGGAATACTTTTCCCTTTCATAAGTGCTTCTTTCTGTGCCATCATTAACTGTTTCTGCATTCTGCTGTTGCATCCAGGGATTGTTATGAAGCCGGAATGGATCGAGAAAGCATCAGACAGAGAAGCCCTGGACCCGGTCAGTGGTATTAGTGGTGAATTTGATCACGCGTGGTGGACTCTCTCCTCAGGCTGTTCTGGCCTGTCTCGCGGCAGCTTGGCAGGAGCCGTTCTTGGATGCGGGCCGTTCACAGTCCTCTCTCTCCAGCACTGAAAGTGAAGGCCTAATGTAAAATCTGGCCAAAAATCATTCGCTTACACACGTAAAGGAATCTTGCCATTTTATGTCTAACAGGTTTTTCATCTTCTTGCCAGAGCTTTGTGATTAGCAGAATTAGCTGCAGGATTCTGATAATTCAGGTGAGATTTGAGAAGGGATGAACAAAATCAGCTTCTTGCACAGCTTGCCGTGCCCAGTCTTGGATACTTTTGACTTGGTCCACATTGTACTTTATTCTGGCCAAAACTTGCCACTCAGAGCGGAAGAGTTTGTTTGACAAAAGCGCCCAATTATGGTTTATTGTGTTTCTGTAAATATGGTTAAGGGGGTGGGATTATGTGAAAAATTTACAGTAAGGTTGTATTTGTTAAAGGAAAACACCACCTTTTTCAATATTTTACTATGTTCTTACCTCAACTTAGATTAATTAATGCATACCTATGTACAGCGCATTGTGAATGTGTTAGCATTTAGCCTAGCCCCATTCATTCTTTAGGATCCAAACAGGGATTAATTTAGAAGCCACCAAACACTTTCATGTTTTCTCTATTTAAAGACTGTTACATGAGTAGTTAAAAATCGCCACATTTTATTTTGGGCCACCATACTTACTCGTGTATCTACTCAGGCAACAGTCTTTAAATAGGGAAAACATTGAATTTTTTGGTGGCTTCTAAATTCATCCCTGTTTGGATCCTAAGGAATGAATGGGCTAGGCTAAATGCTAACACATTCATGATGCGCTGTACAAACATTAAGTGCACGCATTGAATAAAGATAGGTATGTATTAATTTGCTAAGTTGAGGTAAGAACATAGTAAAATATAAAAAAATGGTGGTGGTGGTGTTTTCCTTTAAAGGAGCAGTATGTAGGATTGTGGCCAAAACTGGTATTGCAATCACAAAACTTGTGGCTAAAACTGGTACTGCAATCACACAGCTGGTGGCCAATACACAAAATGACAACATAAACATCAGTTGAGGGCTGCAACTCCACTTTTTAAATGACAATATCCTGGCCAGACCACTGTTGTCAGTGATATAAGTATTTGAAATTAAAATGATTTCTTAATGTCTAGTGACATATCAGGGCCATTTTATGATTAATTGATATACAGTTCTTACATACTGTTCCTTTAACATTGATATATGTATTAGCTTAAATGATCTAACAGTGAGCAAAACAGGAATAAAAAATGTATTAGTAAATGCTGAACATGAGGTAAGATTAATTATGTTGTAGACATGTTGTTCATAGTTACTTCATGATAGCTAATGCATTAACATATGTTAACAAATACAACCTTATTGTAAAATGTGACTGAATAATCAATACCAGCTTACAGCTAAAAGAAACATTTACACATGCTTTGTAATGTGGCATAAATGTATTTTCACTGGAACCATTATCGCATTGTTGAATGCTAATTCTCCTGCGCAGCTCGCAGAAAAAAGCAGCTCTTTAAATGCCAAACGTTTGCAGACCAGAAGAAGAAAAGTTTTAAAATGTCTGAATCCATTGAGGGAAAACTGTGCTTTTATACCTCAAATGGTGGAGCATTGCATTAATAATGCAAAGGTGAATGCACTGGAAGTCGCTTTGGATAAAAGTGTCTGCCATATGCATAAATACAATGTAATTTAATGTAACACATTTAAAAAGTAAAAAATGGTGCGCCACTTTGTCTGAGGCTACGATTGTGGAGCAGTGTGGAGCAGTGGGCATGTACAGAGATCAAGCATGCTAAAAGTATTCATGTTGGTGGGAAACAAATGAGATGTTTCTGGGTTGTCATTTTATGCCTATGAGTCCGTCTTGTCTCTATAGTCTGCTGTAAAAGATTTTGAGTGGGAGCGATTCCACGCCTTGTACGCTTCAATCCATCATGGCGGTCTCTGAAGCTCTGTATGGTAATTTGCGCTCCAGGATCTGTATAATGCTCTGGGAGTCCTCACCCCTTCCCCTGCGCCAAAGCCACATCTCCATTTTAAACATATGTTAATGGGAAATGCGGTCGGCGCTTTTGTTTACTTGTTTAACTTTGAAGATCTTTACACACTTGCATAATGATCGCGACTTATGTTCGTGTCGAATGCTAACGGAGGGAGATAAGAACAGTATGATGATATGAACAGAAAAGGTATCACGGTTTTCATCCTAGCTTACACAATAAATTCTTGATAGTGTTGAGAGGCGTAATGGAGAAGACATCAAGTCAAGGTGAATCACATGAAAGACGTCAACGCTAGATGAAAAAGAAATAAGCAATAATCCTGGAAGAGCCTTTTGGTGTTTATTTTACTAAGTATATCTTTTAAGACATCATTTAAAGTGAAATCTTTTGATTTTTTTTCTCGTCTCTTTTCTCGTTTAAAGGCTTCATCGTTATTTAATTGGCGTGTGTTCGAAAAGACGCATACAAATATATTAGATCAAGAGACGCAAACATACAGAAGTGTGGAGAGCCAAAAGTGCTTTTAACGAATGACTTCAAAGCAAAATTACAACAAACAAAACATAGACTGCGACTCAAGCTTTTGAAATGTCGTTTTTCGGGTGAACTATTTCTTTAAAGCTTTAAATGGGACGATTTTGCCAAAGGTGTGTTTTTATCTAAGCTTGACATTTGACATCATACATTTTCCTGAAAAAGATTTATCGAAGGGAAAACCATAGGGTTACATCAAAGATCAAGGTGACGTGGTAGTCTTAAGTGTGTGGGTGCCATCAAAAGCATACAGCGGTGTTTAAGTCTGCTGGGACAGTGCATTGTGGGAAATGTGGCGTAGGTGGAAAGCTCATTTCATGCGGTTGATGGTGCCAGGCGGTTAAGGTCAGACATCTTTTGGCCTCTGAGAACCAGGGATAAGAAATGACAATCTCAGTGTTAGTGTTCAGTAGTGCCAGCTCAGTCTGATCAAAAATCAACCACATGCTCCTGTAAAGCATTTTCAGGAGGATATATCTAAATATTTAGCAATAAACCATTTGATTTAACATTAAAGTTTATTTAAGGGATAGTTCACCCAAAAATCATTTTTTCATCCTCATGTTGTTTTAGATCTGTATGAATTTCTTTTTTCTGATGAATGGGTCAGTGACAAAAAAGAAGATAAGAAATTCAAAAATATTTTTAAAGAACTTGTTTTAAAAGCACATATCAGGTTTATTTCAATGCACATAGTGTATTTATGTTTATTTTATGCAATGAAATATGGCATTTGCACAATTTTTATGAAAGTTAAGACTGGACCTGAAAATGTCAAATGGTGTAACTGCCAAAGAGAAATATTAAATATTTTATCCACCTTGATGGCATGTAAGTACGGACCCCCTATAGGGACATGGAGCAAAAATTAAGTAAAGTTTAATTTTGCGTGCTCACATGAAACTATTGCGTGCTCACGTGAAACTATTGCGTGTGAAACTAAACTTAAAAAAAATTCTGCACATGAAGGTTTCACGTGAGCAGATGAAAGTTTCACGTGAGCACATGAAACTAAACGTTAATTTTTTTTACTCCTATGTCACCTTAGGGGCTCGGTATAAAAGCGTAATCATAAAAAAAAACTTTTTATTAGTTATTTCTAAATATACATAAATATTACATATTTTATCCAGCTTGATGACATGTAAGTACTCACTTGAAAGTTTCATGTGCGCACGTAATAGTTTCACTTGCGCGCATGATAGTTTCACGTAAGCATGTAAAACAAATTTTAAAAGAAATTCTGCACATTAATGTTTCGCGTGAGCACATGAAAGTTTCCCATGAGCACATGAAACTAAACTTGCTCGGTATGTAAGCATAATCATAAAAAAACTTTTTATTAGTTATTTCTAAATGTAAATTTTAATGCATTTTTGTAATATTTGTCCTGAGATATGCTGAAAGCAGCTCTGTTTTCTAAATAATCTTTGACAAATTATGTAAAAATGTATGTTAAAAAATCATATTACACTAAACTGGATGATTATATTTTTTCATTCCACATTTTATTTAAGATTATATTTATATTTTCATTTAAAAAATACTAGTTACACTAATTGACACAGACCGGTTACAC
This sequence comes from Misgurnus anguillicaudatus, assembly GCF_027580225.2. Classification (NCBI taxonomy): domain Eukaryota; kingdom Metazoa; phylum Chordata; class Actinopteri; order Cypriniformes; family Cobitidae; genus Misgurnus; species Misgurnus anguillicaudatus. The sequence goes on along the minus strand of NC_073350.2, from coordinate 27,256,009 downwards.
CACATTGACATTTTTGCAATTATTCCCCAAATATTATTTCAAAATGAAATAAAAACAGAAATGTTTGAATTGGTCCTCATAAAAGAGAATGTATGCAAGTAATCTGCAACTTTAATTTGAACCCTTTAACATTTAATTGAACTATACGGACACAAAATAATTAACCTCACATCAAGAAATTTTGATAAATGATGATAAGCACACAGTTGTTGGAAACCATTGACTTTCATAGTAGGATAAACAAATAGCATTGAAGTATTTTGATAAATGATGGTAAGCACAGAGTTGATGGTTCCCATTGAATTCCATATAATTTGTTTTTCCTATGGAAGTCAATCTCTAAGCTCTGTGCTTATTATCATTAATTAAAATATCTTCTTTTGTGTTCATCAAATAAAATAAATGTATACAGGTCTAGAACAACATGAGGGTTAGTAAATTAAGACAGAATTTACATTTTTTGGTTTATTAACTTTACATTGCTTATACTTTAATTAAAGTAATTTTTTATATCGTAACATTTTTTTCTTATTTACATACGTTGTGTGTAATGCTTAATGGTATTGTTTCTTGGCTGTAGTACAAATTAAACAAACAAAACATTGTTACTAACTATGGTAACCTACAAATTAACCAGGGTATTGCTAGAGTAACAAATTTGTAGTGAGTTTATACAAATGATAATCTGCCAAAAGCATGGTTACGACACTTTTACTATAATAAAATCATGATTAATTTTTGTGTGAGTGGTTTATTAAAACATTGATTATTGTCAACCCAGTGTTGATCAAAAAGGACAACCAAGCCGTTTGGTTAAATTAAACAAGAAAATGTTATACACTGAAAAAAAATCTGGACATCGGTTGCACATGATTAAATTAGGTTTTCTTAAAATGAAATTAACATAAATTAAAATTAATTTAATTTTAAGAAAACTTGATTTAATCATGTCGAACTGGTGTACATAATTAAATTACATAGATCCAACAATTAAAAAAAAGATTTTAAGAAGACTTCATTAAATCATCATTTTTTCAGTGTATTTGACCCAACAATGGTTAAAATAGCCAATCATTTTGTGTTGAAACAACGATTTGGGTTTGTATTTTTTACCCAATTGTTTTGATTTTTTTAAAGTCTAAGTCATGTATCTTTTATTTCTTTATCTGATATTTAATCTCTTAAAAATCAAAATGTGTAATGTTGAAATTCATCTCAGCATTGTTTGGTGTGGTTCATGGCATACAATCTGTAATGGAAGGATTGTTTGAAATCCCTAAAGGAGAAAATAAATGGGAAAATGCCTTTAAAACCGAGACCGCCGAGAAGCTGGTGGTCACTATTTCTCTCTATTGATTTTTTTGTGATTTCATTTTTCTATGAGTCGTCCATCTCCTCCTTCTTACACTGTCTCTCTCTCTTACCTTTCTGTGTTTCCTTGTCCAGTTTTGCCTGTTTTGAAGCGTTCTGGGCATCTGTAACCACGTGATCTAAGACCAGAAGTGTTTCGTTTCATGTCTCCGTCTTTAAGCAGTTTGGTTTGTTGTTGTCTTCAGTGCTAAACTCTCACCAGCGTACAACCCCAGGCTCAGACGAACACCGCACAGATTCTCACCTTCACATGCAGGTGCTGTGTTTACTTTTAGCATATTCCAGTCGGCTTCCGCTAACTTTTTGTCTTCCCCAATAGGAAGTGATCTCTCTCTTTATCTCTGTTATTCTCACACACTTGCGACGACTTTCTCTCATCCCTTCTCTCGCTCTTGGTTTTATCAGTTCTTTGTAAGAAGCTGGAGGCTTGTGAAGACAGGCATTAAAATGAGTTATGAGCTCACTCTACCCTTCTCACCATTCCTGTCCCCTGAGCAAACCTCAGCTTATGAGGAGTTTCGGCTAAAATAAATACACTCTCGGAAACATAAAGAATGAGCTGCGGGATGAGGAAGAGAGTCTGTAAGGGGAAAAGAAGTGCAAAGATTTAAAACAGGAGGCATCATTCACATAGGTTTTGACGCTTCCTAAAGACTTCTGAACTTTAGAAGTTGCCACCTGCATCTAAATTCAAGCGACTACTTTTTTTAAGGCCATTTTACTGAATAGAAGCTAAAGTGTTTTTCTAATAACGCCCAATCTGTTCAGCACATGGAATAATAAGAAATATATTGCGGTTTTTGTACAACAAGATTAGCTTTGATCCATCATACACAAAGTTCCTCATCGCCACTTTCCAGCTCCACATCTGAGGCGGTTTATTATGACTTCGGGCTATGGAATATGAATTAGATTCTGAAACTTCATCTGCTTGAGATTTTCAGTCTGACAGGGACGCTCTCCAGCGGGTTCAGTGCCCACAGTAGTTTTATTCAAGCTCTTAACAGGAAGTACCTGGCACAAAGCCTGTGAGAAAGTTCACTCCTTCATCAAACACAATGTCTTCATGAGCTGGCATTGTGCGGTATGTGAAAACACACATTAACATGTGAGAATTGCGAGCCGAGTTATCAACACATGGCAGAAAGCATCTCCGGAAAGCGATTTTCAATCACACAACCTACGCCTAAGGAAAACATATCTGAAGCGCAATCCCAAATAGGATGGGAGGTTGGATAAATAACACTTATTTTTAAGAAAACAAAGAAGAAAGACTCTGTACACAAACAAAATATGTCAGACCTGCCAATCAGAACCATAAAACATATTATTATGTGTAAACAAACAAAAAGTCAATGTGCTGATGGCACCCTGGATGATTAAAGAAATAGTTTAATAGGAATAGTGTTTATGACTTGATGCAAATAGCTTTTGAGCTACAAATGACCAAAAAAACATACAGAAATGTAGTACATGTGACTTGTGCACTCTCGTCTGAGTCGATACGATGGATTTGAGGGAGTAAAATCTTCGACTGTGTAGCTTTCAAATCTCATCTGGGCTGATTCGCTCATCAAACCTAATTGCTTCTCGGTGTCTTGAATCTCGATTTCAACGTTTTGAACTGAATGTGAGGGCAAATGAGATCTGATAGCCTCATATTCGGCTAAACATCTCCTTTTGTGTTGCACAGCAGAAAGAAAATTTATACGGGTGTGGAGCGACATACGGGTGCGTAAATGATGACAGGAATCTTTTTTCAGTGAACTGTTCTGCTTACAAAAAGCTTTTGGGTTCAACACCAGGTAGGATTGACTCATAAAACGTTGCAGAAATCATAGCTATTTTACACTTGACCAGAACAGCTCATGTGACCTATCTCTGAACAAAAAAAGATGTAGGGCTTTGTGGATGGAAGGGAGCTAATAACAATAGGTGACATGATCTTAATTGGAGACAAGTGTTGATTTTCTATCAATCCATCCATCCATCCATATCAACCCTTGTCCATCCTTGTCCATCCTTATCCATCCTTGTCCATCCATCCATATCCATCCTTATCCATCCATATATGGATCCATTGGAGACAAGTGTTGATTTTCTATCTATCTATCCATCAATCCATATCCATCCCTATCTATCTATCTATCTATCGATCCATCCATCCATCCATCCATCCATCCATCCATCCATCCATCCATCCATCCATCCATCCATCCATCCATATCCATCCATCCATCCATATCCATCCATCCATATCTACCCATCCATCCCTATCCATCCTCATCCATCCATATCCATCCATCCCTATCCATCTATCCATATCCATCCATCCTTTCCATCCTTGTCCATCCATCCATCCATCCATCCATATCCATCCATATCCATTCCTATCTATCCATCCATCCATCTATATCCAGCGATCCTCCCATCCATCTATTCATCCATATCTATTTATCCATCCATATCTATGCATCCCTATTCTTCCATCTCTATCCATCCATCCATATACATCCTCATCCATCCATATCCATCCTCATCCATTCATATCCATCCCCATCCAACCATATCTATCCCCATCCATCCATATCCGTCCATCCCTATCCATCGATCCCTATCCTTCCATCCATATCCATCCATATCCATCCCTATCTATCCATCCATCTATATCCATCCATCCTCCCATCCATCTATTCATCCATATCTATCTATCCATCCATATATATCCATCCCTATCCATCCATCCATATCCATCCCCATCCAACCATATCCATCCCCATCCATCCATATCTATCCATCCCTATCCATCAATCCCTATCCTTCCATCCAATCTATCCAACTGTATCCATTCATCCGTATCCATCCATTCGTATCCATCCATATCCATTCTCATCCATCCCCATCCATCTGTCCATCCCCATCCTTCTATTCATCCGTCCGTCCGTATCCATCCATCCGTATCCATCCATCCATCCATATCCATCCATTCTTATATATCCATCCATCTGTATCCATCTGTGTCCATCCATCCCTATCCTTCCGTCCGTCTGTCCCTATCCTTCCGTCCGTCCATCCGTATCCATCCATCCGTATCCATCCTTCCGTATCCATCCATCCGTGTCCATCCATCACTATCCTTCCGTCCGTCTGTCCGTCCGTCCGTCCGTCTATCCCTATCCTTCCGTCCATTCATCCGTATCCATCCATCTGTATCCATCCCCATCCATCTTTCCATCCATTCATCCATCCATATCTATCCCTATCCCTCCATCCATCCATCTATCTATCTCTACCTACCTACCTACCTACCTATATATCAAGTCACATAGAATACGTTGCCAGTTTGTCTGTCTGGATGCATCATGGAGGGTGTGTGTGTGTGTGTGTGTGTGTGTGTACCTGGTAATTATCACGTTGTGGGGACCAATTGTGCCCACAAAGATAGGAATACCAGTATTTTTGTGACCTTGTGGGGACATTTTGATGTCCCCATGAGGAAACATGCTTATAAATCAAACAAATTGATGTTTCTTGAAAATGTGAAGTAGCAGAAAGTTTTCTGTGATAGTTGGGGTTAGGGAATGGGGTAGGTTAGGGGAATAGAATATACAGTTTGTATGGTATAAAATACATTACGTCTATGGAATGTCCCCACAAAACATGGAAACCAGAATGTGTGTGTGCGTGCGTTCGTGCCTATATGTGTGTGCATACACAAAACCTGGGGATTTATCAGAGGTGACAATGATTGTGAGAAGGAATATTTGTGTTTGCAATAGGATTATGATTGGGGGGTGGGTCACTTTTCCCATTACCGAGTTGTTTGTATGATGCTTCACATTTCATTTTGCTTTACTGCCTCAGTCGATTCCTATACAAAACAGGATCTATAGATAAAACATTGACATTTCTGCTTTACTGAAATTACAAACCATCTTTATTTGCCAATTTGTGCATTTTACTTGCGACCCTTGCAACAGTGTTTGCTCCAGTTCAACACAATCCACTTTTAACATATTGTGGCATATTCAAAAATTACCATTTGTGCATACGGTCTTGAAAATGTAATAAAAAGTCTTACTTTGCTCACAGTTGTTTCTTCCCTTAAAATAAGTATTGATCTGAGAGTTGCGCTGTTGTGTTGGAGAGTGGTCCTGGGCTGTAATATTGAACTCTGAATCGATACCACATACATGTCTAAATGTCAAGTCATCTGTGCTTTTTGCCATCAGGCTATTGATGTTCACCCTTCTGCATATCCCAAAATGGATCTGAGACTGCTTTCACCCCGAAACAATTTTACAGAGGTTCTTTGCGGCGTCAAGAATTCAATTGAATCGTAGATTATTTTAAAACCTTCCTGAATGTGATTCCATTGCAAAGTCGATTAATTGATTTGGCCTTCATTGCTTTAAAGAAGAAAATATTAACGTGTTTGAAGTTCATAATAGCAATGTTAAAATCAACTTGAACACAAAATTGACCTTCCATTTCATAACTTCACCGTCAGAAAAAATGGGCCCTACTGGGCAGGTACCCTTTTAAAAAGTACACCTTTGCTCCTAAAGATTTCATATTAAAACCTCAGAGGTACCAAATGTACACATCTGTACCTAAATTACTTTTTAAAGGGTACTGCCACAGTAAAAGGGCACTTTTTTTGGACCATTTTTTTCTAGTGTTTAAATCATGTAGAGCTGTGGTTTACATTTATGGTGCTCATTCAGGTGACGGAGGTTCAAATCTAGCTTCATATCTCTTTTCTCTCTCTCCTTTTATCTCTATAAAAGTAACAAAACGGCCTTAAGAGGTAAAGTTTTAATTTGACCTCTAAATTCTCTGCTTCTTGGCATCGGCATCCAGTCCAATTTGAATTCCATCATGAATTTTTTAAATCCTACCTATAACCGTTTTTACCTTTCATGCGTGGGCCAACATCTCCTGTATCCTCCGTCCCCTCAGGATAACTTTACAAACGCCTTCGTTCAAATAAACATGCACTTTTTTAGTCATCGTGATACGCGTTTCTAGTGTTTCAAAGTCCGACCAACTACATTATCTATTCTGTCCAAAAAAAGATAATAATAAAATAAATAAGGAATAAATGTTTGCTCCTATTTGAATGATATTTCATCTCCATCTCCATCTGTTTACTTTGAGCTATCACTTACGGTGTAATTCAACAGCAAAAGAAATGCAACAGTATCATTCGAACATTTATTACTTTACAGTCCCAGGGCCAGAATTACATTCCTGTGCAGTTGTAAGCAATGAAATAAATCTTTATTCCAACAGATGGTGAAGGCACTACGTTTTTGTTGGTGTGTTACTAAGGAAAATCCACACGTATCTGTATTTTTTGGTTTTTTTCTAAATCATATTCCAGATTTTGATATAATATTACTATAAAGTCTCTGCAGCATAGTTTCAGTAGGGACGACTTTACAGTGATTTGAAGGGTTTGAGTTTAAGTGACTGGAGCAGGTAAACAGAATAAACTCCCTGTGACTCTGTTTCACAATCTCGCTCTCGTTCTATCTCTCTATATCCCTGTGCAGTGGAGGCTTGTACTTTATTTGTTTTATTTTCACTTCCATCAGGTGCAGTGGTAAACAAGCCTCAGATGAGTAAATCATAGTGCACACTACTGGAGTACACTTGGTTTCCTTACTCAAATTCTCTCTCTCTCTCTCTCTCTCTCTCTCTCTCTCTCTCTCTCTCTCTCTCTCTCACACACACACACACACACACACACACACACACACACACACACACACACACACACACACACTCACACACACTCACACACTCTCTCACACACACTCTCTCTAAGCCTTTCTCTCACCATCACATACACTACGACCACAAATTGTGGTCACTTTATTATCCCTAGAATATCAAAAATGTCTAAAGCTGGTCAATCATTTTCCTACTTAGCCTCTAAGCTCTGGGATGATTTACCAAAAAAAGTTGATCAATTTAAGTCTAAATTAAAGACATTTCTCTTTAACAAAGCATTCACATAACTCATCGCGGTAATATACTTATGCCGCAATAGTTAGCCTGTCTGGACATTAAACCACAATACTGTATGACACTTGCGTCACATGCGAACGGCCCCTATGCTAATAGGTTTGTTTCTCTGCCTGTCTTCCCTCACTCCTGAGGACAATGAAACAAACAGTCCCAGTTCCTGCTGATGTGAAGGTCATCACACAGCTGATCTACTGGCCTTCCTTCAACATGACTCCCAGCCGATGTCTGATCAACAACCATAAGCTGCCCCCATTTAATCTACTGTATATAAAATTTTAAATGTTTTACTTCCCATAAAATTTTATAAAATAGTACCTAATATAGTATACTCTATAGAATCAGCTATGTCTGGCTTACTCTCAAGGGTTTTTTCCCTCCTAGGATTCTTTTCCCTATTTTTCATTTCAACCCCTGGGGAGTCAGCTGACATTGGCTTAACTTAGCATCCTCTTCTATAGATGATAATCAGTCATGTGACCTTTTACGTCATCTGCCCTTTTTTCAGCTTACTGCTGCCATCTTGAGTACCCACCGAGTACCAATTGGCTACTGACAAGCATTGGCTAGCTTGCTACGATTTACGGATTTCTAATCTTTTACTGTCTATGATTCTTACGGATACAGGAAATGGCTACGAAAGACAACATTTCGCACCTCGCCTGTCACGAAAAAAAATGCTACTTTTAAAAAAATTATCTTGGTTAGGGTTTGATGCCTATGCGTTCTTCCAGCCGCTGGCCGCTGCTACCGAATTACCACTATTTTTACAACACTAAGAAGGCGCGAGACAACATGAAACTTTGCTCAAAGTATCATCTGGATCTCAGCACGTGAACACGAACATTGTTTGTGTACCCAGAGTTTATGGTAAATGGACTGCATTTATATAGCGCTTTTAACAGACCTATGGCCATCCAAAGCGCTGTACATGTTGCCTCACATTCACCTATTCACTCACCGATGGCGGTGTCAGCCATGCATGGCGCAATCCAGCTCATTGGGAGCAGCTGGGGTTAGGTGTCTTGCTCAAGGACACCTCGACACTTGGTCCGGTGGAGCCGGGGATCGAACCACCAACCTTCCGGTTTGTAGACAACCTACATGAACCACTGAGCCACTGCCGCCCTGAGTTTACTAAAAAGAAAGGTTTTGAACAACTGAATTTGGCTGTTTTGGTGTCCGCTCGCCATCTTTGCCAGACATAAAGAATCGATTTCCGAATGCGAATGAATGAATCTGATATGAGGCTCCTTTTTCAACTAGAAGGTCAATATTGTTTTTCACTTGCGACAAAACAATGAATTATCCGGGCATTTATATGGAACTTTGCTTTAGGAGCTATCTGTACATCACATTCGGAGATTGATACATCTTGACTGGCAAGATGGGGGCGAGCGGACACCAAAACAACCAAAGTCAGTTGTTCAAAACCTTCTTTTAGTAAACGCTGTGTACACAAACAATGTTCTCGAAGCTCGAGTTCACGTGTAGAGACACAGGTGATACTTTGAGCAAACCATTATGTTGTGTCGAGCCTTCTTAGTGTTGTAAAAATAGTTTTTTTGTTGTTCACAAAATTGAAGGCATAGCTTCTAGTTTTGCGACCGCTTCAGGTACTCAAAATGGCAGAAGACAAGTTTGAGATGTGAGTGACGTCAGCTGATATTCATGAATATGTTACATTATTACTAGGGATGCACCGAATCCAGATTTTTTAGGTTCGACCGAATCCCGAATCTACCGTTTAAGATTCGGCCGAATCCGAAACCGAATACCAAATCCTACTCGCATCCTTATTCCATTAAAACAGTAAAACACATTAATGAAGTAAACAACGTCCACAGCAATGTATTTTTTCATTTTATTTAATTTTAACTACATTATGCCAGGATGACAGGTTGGAAAAACTATTTTGACAATAACCATAAGCCTATGCATAATGAAAGCGGTGCGTTGCGACACGCTCGTTTTTCCAATAAGCAAGCCGCTCCGCGCTGAAAACTATATTTAACTTTGAGTGAGAAGCTCCGCTCGTCAATGTCAGTTTTCACACGGCCGTCAAATTACAGTGGAGGAGGGGCGGGACATTACCACGGCAACCAACCGGCTCACAGCTGAAGCGTCACAGCTACCAAGCTGAAAAACAGCTGGCATTTGGCGTCCTCAAGGCGTTTTCAGCCGTGTTTAAAAGTTTTGGTGTGTCCAGCCCCTAAGGCTCACCGAAAGAAAAAGGTCATCTCCACGTCAGCACCCGATGTGTGTAATCAACGGCCGCGTGACGTCGACCAGCGTAGCGCAAGCCTAGGGTTCGGTTCGGTGGAAAAAAAATCTAGGATTCGGCCGAACCCGAACCCCGTCAAAAAAACCCAGTATTCCGAATCCGAATCCGAATCCTGGATTCGGTGCATCCCTAATTATTACTATACATGCTAGTACAGTTTAATCTTTGCCACTGTATTCCTCTGCTTATGTTATACATTTTTTTGTTTTTTTATGTTAAGCTGCTTTGAAACAATTAATAATTGTGAAAAGTGCTATATAAATAAAATTGAATTGAATTCTCTATCACTCTTTCTATTTCTCCTCTATCTGATTCTCTCTCACTCTTTGTCTCTCCCTCTCTTTTTCTCTTTCCATCTTCTTTCTCCCTCTCTCTGTCTCTTTTTCTCACCATAAATGCTGTATTTTAAACAGTTGGATCATGTACAATAAACATGAATAAATTTGAAGTTTAATAGTGGAAGTTTGGAATCTGATATAAATCCTAGAAAGGCTATTACAAACACACAGCACTCTACATGTTGCCAAAACACAATTTAATTATGTCTAAACTTGTCATTTTATTTTTCTGATGCTCTTTCTGCTCATGCGATCTTGTGTTGGTATTTTTGCAAATCTAAAGCCGTTGTGCTTTCCACTGTCTGCACAATACAGGTGGAAAGACAGACTGCTGTATGCGGCCAGATTGATCACTGCTCGTCCATCTGTTTCACTGAGTCTGTGTGTGTATGTTAGAGACAGAGAAAGAGAGAGGGAGAGATTACAGAAGGGAAAACATGAAGTTACATTGTGTTTCAAGGTCTGCATTCAGCATCTGCACTGTACATTCACACACAGGTGAAATCCAAGAGAGTACAATTTTGAAAGACGTGTTAAGCTTGTAATGCTTTCGGTGGAGGAAATCAAGACAGCATTTTATTGCTTTGTTTGCTTCTGTTTAGTCCTTTACAAAGAGTTGGATGTGCTGTGTTATTCCCTCAGTATTTATGTTTTGGCGAATCAGACAACTTCAAAGCGTGACTGGCCAGACTTCAAAGCACGCTGCTATTGTCCGTTGTTCAGCGGCATCGAACCCCTGCCTGATTTTGTGCCACAGATGTTCTGATACCTCTCCAGACCTTCACTCGTTGCTTTTCCTCTGTTCATTATTCACTTTCATTTCTGTCCTTCTCCTCCTGGCTGGCTTTATTGAAAGGAAAAAATATTGACCCCTAATGACATCTCAGACTACAGTGATTTCATCTCCCTCTGTCTATTTTCTTTGTTCTCTGTCAGTATTTTTCTTCTCTCTGTGATTAAACGTACTGTGGTAGTGCCGTATATGAAGTCATTTTAAAAGTGATTAATAAAAAGGGTTTGTTTACTGTACATGGTGCTCGTTCCGGTACCAAAAATATGCTTGGTAGTACCATTGTACTTTTCAGGACATTTAAAATGTCACAATTACATAAAAAATGGCATTTCACTGAACAACTAGCTATATTTTTTAATTAAAAAATAAACACAATGAGCATTGGACTGAGGCTGCTAATTAAAATTTGGCTTTCATGTCTAATTGTAAATATGAACAAAACTACAAAAATCTACAAAAATCCTGGGTTATTTTTAGCCAAGCGTTGGGTCAAAAAGGGACAAACTCAACCTGCTGGGTTAAATTAACCCAGACAATTTTTATATTTGACCCAGCAATGGGTTAAAACAAGCCAGCATAGGTTAAATTTTTAGATAGTGTAGGGAAATGTCTTTTTTTTTTTTGAAAATTCATTTAAGGATTTTTTTTAAGAGCACCTAAAATACAATGTGTTTGCATGGTTTATGGTTAAAAAACATTCACAGATTTGAAAAGCTCTGTGTCCCTGATTGGCCAGCTAATCTGTACATCGTGATTGGCCTAAATACTTCTAACGTCAGCCGGAAATGTGACGCTCCTTACCAGGGCCGCCTTAACCTAATGTGAGGCCCCGGGGCTAAGAGGTTTTGTAGGCCCCCCTTCCCCTCGATTTATAGTCTCTTTTTTAAGTGTAATATATAGGTAATCTACATCACAAAATGCATTAGTTTCTTTCGAGACACACAACAGTGAGTTTTCCCTCTTTGAGCCAGAAAACACCATAATATTGTTATTAACATATCTGTGAGTCCACTTGAGCAAAGACACTTTATTTAACAACCACACACAGCAACTTGTGGTGATAATAAAACCAAAATGTGTGAAAGTTTATATGTTTATAAGCTTTATGTTTATATAGTTTTTGGAATATAATTTGCAGAAAATTGCCACTCACTAACTAAATGCTCACCACAGTTTTAAAAATATAAGAAGTTAAAGTTAGTTTTAAAGTGAAAATGCATTAATGATAAGAAAAGATAAGTCTTTATAGACAGAATCTTGTTAAATGCATTAATGATAACAAAAGATAAGTCTTTATAGACAGAATCTTGTTTTTTAATCAGTTATTTATTTTGTAGGCTACTGAAGATATAGTATGCATTGTATTTAGTATTAATGCATACATAAGCATGTAAAACGACCAAGTATAAATATGCACAAGACAGACAGGGAACATACATGTATAAAAGATCTATAGATAATGAGATTATAATGGCGCTATCAGGGGATGATCATTTGAAATGGTTTTGTCGCTCTTTACTTTCTTAGACTTGCACCTTTACCGTTGCGTCTCTTTCCCGTCTTTCTACCAACAGATGTGTGTACTGTGAGCTGACGTCGCGTCAAACTACATCGCTCCAGCTGCGCACGCGTCACTGATATAAACGCGAGTAAACTTAAACTTTATAACAACTAACAGCATTATGTGCGGGAACTTCTTAATTTAGCGTCACAGTTTCTTTTGCACGGTGGGAGAGACTTCTGCATGCCAGAGACTCAGCTGAACGAGCACAGAGCGAACGAGCGAGCGCGCGCACGAAAGAGAGAGAGACCTGCACCTTATTATGAAATTTCAGAAATTACTCTTTCATTTGTTGGTGGATTATTTCCCGTTTCTCTGTCACACTCAGTCTAACGTGCAGGAATGTCAAGTTGACAACGCGCACTTAATTACATTACGCGGAATAAAAAATATGTTACGACTGACATTTTATTTCACGTTAAGTTACAACGGACCAATCAGCAGCCATGTAACGTGCAATTAGAGTGATTGACAGAAAACCCGACAAGTTACAAAACAATATGACATTTTCAGCTCGTCATGAACGCAAACTTGGGAGGCCCTTGAACTTGGGAGGCCCCTGGGCTTCAGCCCAGGTAAGCCCGTGCATTGAGGCGGCCTTGCTCCTTACCACGTTTGAAAGATTCGCTCACAATGCAATGCTAACAGGAGTTAACTTACAGGCTGTGAGTCCAAAGCGGGAGGAATTATGATAATGTCGGTCTACATCACCAATCCCAGGAGTTGTCTACTATCCGTGTGTTTAGTCCAAGAAAAGAGAATAACGTTGGAGCCGATAACCCACATCATCGTTTACTTTGGGGTTTGTACCTTTTGCTTATCGTTAACATGTACACACTTACACACCAAAGGAAATTTGAAAGCGTGAATCCGACCATTGGTGCACTTTAAGGTAAACTTTAGACCTGTTATGTCCTGGAAGTTGCATGTGTGCATATCTTGCAACTTTGTAGTAGTGTATAATTTAAAGAATAAAGTGGCAGTCACAGTGCCATGCGTGTGTTATAGCAAAAATCTGATTTCATGTTATCTCCGCTTAATACTAACTGGATCTGTCATAAATATGACAGTTTGTCTGCCTGGCTGGGTATTTTATCGATAAACAATCTGAATCAAATAAGTCCCGCAACTGCAGCTTTAAACTTTATTAGGAATCCACAACAATGTAGGTAGATGGTCAAAAACAACAATAAACCACATTTTAATAAAACCTTTTTTTATTATACAAATGAGTACAACAAGGTCCAAATTGAACATGTACTTGCATTTAGGATGTGCAAATGGTGTTAAATAGCACTAAAAGTAGTTCACTGGCTCGTAATCATATGGGAACCACGTAATCATATGGGACTATAGCACCGCTTATAGTTCTGCATAGGTGCTATGTAAAGTGGTCCCCCTATGATAACGATCCAGTGAACTACTTTTAGTGCTATTTAACATTATTTTTTTACAATGTACAGTATTTACCACAAAAACATTCAGTTTACCCTTGTGTGACCTGGCACAGATTTTGTTTATTCTTTGGGGATTGAGCCCTTAGGGTTTGCAATCCCCATATCTGCACGTTTACCTATAACAGTTTTTAGGTCACATCCTTGAGGAATTGAATGAGATTTGATTTGCAGTTTACACACATTTGTGCACAGAGACACACACATGCACACATGCATACGTAGCTGTCAGAAAAAAAATGTTGTCATTGAGGCAGTACCCCTGTCAAAAAATAGACCTTATTACTACATAAAAAGTTAATTTAACCTCAAAGGTACATACCAATATATGAAGAGTTTGGTTCCAAAACGCAATAAATCCATTTTGACAAATTTTGGTAAAAACGTGTTTTCTATACCAAGAAAGTGACAAGATGAAAACAACTATTTTCTGTTACAAACTTTCACACAGCATCTTTAGGTTATAAAAACATAAAAAATTCAAATCCATAAGTTGATTTTCAAAGATTTATTATAAAAACGGATTATTTTTTCCACAAAATGCAATAAATCCATGACAAGTTTTTATTCAAAATGCTATAAATCTATTGAATCAATAGCCTATATAAATGTGCATTCATCTTTGCCATGTTATATTCATTTAGTTGACTAGTTGTACACACTAATTAAAAATATAAACATTAATGTTATTAATCAAAACACTTACTTTGTCATATTAAGAACCCTGTCATTGCGGTTACTTGACGTCGTCTCTTTACATTTTCACAGCGATCAGCTGTAAAATGTTTTGGTCCCGCTCGATTTTCGTTGACTTTGAGTAAAATTATGGAAAGTTTTTCATAAGATCCTCTGGGGTCAATGTGTTATCATGAGAAGCTTGATGCTGTCGGGAGAACAAGCACCCGTCTCCCGAGTGCCTTTCAGGGAAATTATGTTGATGGCTTACGTTTCTTTCCCATCACAGAAAACCATCACAGGTTTATCAATGCAATTAAAGTATTATTTTGTTTTGTTTGTTGATCACAAAGTACAAAGTAGATGAGGAAAACTAGGACTCCATGTACTCAGCGCGCCGCCATGTTTGTTTACATTGCGTGAATGGTGCGCTGTGGGATTTATTGCGTTCTGTAAAAAAGGGGGAGTGGCGTTTAGCGCATTTTGGGAAAAAAGGGAGAAAAGATGACAGAATAACACGGCGGATATTGGATTTTGCGTAAAATTAAGAATTTACTTTTAACTACTGACCTGATATAATGCTGATTTTGGCAGTAACTCATTTTTTTCAAAAATGGCGTTTATTACTTTTGGAACCAAACTCTTCATATACAATTAGGACCTTTTAAACCCGTTAACTGCACTGTAAAAAAATGTTTACAGTAACTTACTGTAGATTTTACATCTATATTATTTACTAGCAAAAGTTTGTTCAAAGTTAAATGAACATGAAAGATTTTCAGTGATTATCTTCTACAGTAAGTTACCGGCAACCAGCTGCATAATTACAGCAATTTTTTACAGTGTAGCGCTGTCTCTTAAGCGGGACACCAAGTTTACTTCAATATTTTTCATGTAAATGTTATTTATCATGACAAACTGTAAATTGTTGTAAAGGTCTAGGAATGTAGTTTTCATATTTTAAATCCTTTTAGCAATAATAATAATGCAGTTACTGTAATTTATTTATTTGTGACAAGAGTATGCAGCCCACCTCACAGCAAATCAACACAAACCTCAGTTTTTTGATAATTTTATGTATTAAAAATAATACTATGTTGCATTTTTTATTTATTACAAATAAATGTAAACTGCTATAAAAAATATTTTCACCTCCAGACACTTCTGTAAAAAAACGTTAAAGCGTCTTCTTAAAACAGGACCAAAATTAGGCTTCTAGACCAAAAAAAGCCAGAGTTATATTAATTTCAACCCCCCCCCCACTCAACAAGAGCTGCATCAGTTAAAGGGTTAAAGGGCACTGCCTTAAAGGACAAGTTCGGTATTTTACACTTAAAACCTTGTTTTTAGATAGTTTATGGTGAAATAGAACGGTTTAGACTGAAATTTCGACATATGCGGCTGCCCCGAGAATTTTCGGGTGTTTGTGTTTCACCTCCCACCTCTACAATGTGTTGATGGGTGCACTGGAGCAATCCTTCCTGGGGTGCATTGGACTTTCGTTTGCAAAGACGTGAAGCTCACCGAGTGGTCAGGGGTGTTCACTGATATGCTCGCACAAAAATCGCTGCAAAAGATGCTTTCCCTGCAAAAGAGATATTCTTTTATGCTGCTGAATGATCTCCGTTTCAATGCAGTAAGTGACGAGCTAACTTACCTGATATCTGCTTCAGTCCAGTTTGCTGACATTTCTCGTCGTAAATGTTGTAAATCCCTCATTTTAAAGAGTTGAACCAACTTGTTGCATGACACGCGCGTCCTCACTACGGCACATGCGTCATTGTCTATGCGTCTCATTTATCATTTCCTGATAACTGCTTCAATCTAGTTTGCAACATTTCTCGTGGTGAATGTTTATATACATGTTATATCTCATTTTAAGGAGCTGAACCATAACTTTTGTTGTGATGACGCGCACGTCCTAACTACGACACGCCCATTACGGCATTGTTTTGGCTTCTTGTTCACACAGAAGGTTTTCCGTGTATCTGACTAGGTCCTCTTTCCGACAACGATCTCGGAAGATTAACGGGACGAGTTTGTGTTCACACAGACGCTTGTCTGGCAATTTTATGGGTATTTTCTGGTGTGAATGGGGTTTATGTGACAGCTTGGGACCATTTTTCGGCCATTTTTCGACAGTGTACAAACCTCAGATTCTTACAGGTCAGACCAGAACACTGAGATGACCAAAAAACTTTTGCGGTGTTCATCAGTAGTTTGCCGGGACCTTGCCATGTTTTTCTAAGGTCACAAGGAACAACTAATTCAATCAGGGAAAATGCAGCACACAAGATAAAATGTTATGGATTCGCTGACTAGATTGACTGCTGTACTTCATTTTGTGACATCTCAAAGTGCAGCACATACAGTGCCAATCAATATAATATTTTCAGTCTATGTGAGTCACGGGGGAATGTTTTGAAGACTGAGATTTTATTTGTACTTTTTTATAGAAACTTTTTATGTCCCACTTGAACTTGGATCAGATCGGCTTTTAACACTAAGACCATTTCATTGGTATGTAGTTTTGGTGCCCTGCATGTGTTAACTTTAATTCAAATGATATTGCGTTTTCACAATATCCTGTTTGTGCATTTGCCAATTTCATCTAGAAGGTCTGTACACAGAAACCGAGCATGTATTAATATAAAGTAATGCACTGAATACTGAATTGGATCTGCTGGGGACCCCAGGGGCCAAGTGCATTTGGGCCATTGTATGATGCCTGGGTAATAATTTAGCTTTTTGATTCAATGATTCACTCGCTCATTGAGATACATTACAGGTACATCATTTTCAATGAGAGCTTGTTGTCGGTCAGCTGTGGTCAAGGGTACTTTTCCTAGCAGCGGTGCACTGTGGGTAATCAATTTTAGTTTGGGCGTGACAATTTCATGAATCATTGGAGAGGCATACGAATTAAAGCTGTAATCAATGTTTAGTGAGTTTCAATAGTGCGGTTGATATTCTATGCATCTGTAATGTATCTATACAAAGACCCGACTGAACCATCGCATAATTACTCTGGGTTTGTTTCAATAGATCAACATGAAAGAAAATTTGGTAGAAAATTATACATTTCCTTTTTAATGAATACAATTGATTAAATTATTCAAAGTGCCATTTAACGTACAAGCAAATATTTGGGGATGTATATGAGTATTGGGCTCATGTCTTTGTATATTTGAGAAAGATAGACAGCATAAAAATTACTTTTTAATAAAATTCTCTATTTCTGTCTTATCTGTTCTGCTGGCTTCTTTTTTTTAACTATGCACTAATCTGCTTTACTATTAAAATTTTGCATTGCATCACATATTGTTGGCTCCTGCATGATGATATGATTGCTTTATACCTAATGTATCAGTCAAAAAAAAGTGCTGAACATATGTAATGCCTTATACTGGAAAAAATCTAGGTACAGGCACTTTTAAAGTTCAAAGGGTTGATATTTTGTCATGTGAATGGGACATTGAAAGGTTTTACCATTTTTGCTACTTCTCGAATGCCTCTTTTCAACCACAACCAATAATTTTTGCCCCTAACAAAGTTTTTTTTTCAAGAATTTCTGTACTTGGTTACCAAGGAGACACAAAGTGTCAGTGAGGACCACGCTTGAGATGAAATATGAAATGTGATGTGTAAAGAAAAATATCACTTGGATATAATAGTGAAAGTGTGAAAGAGTTTATTTTTGTCCACATTGCCCAAAGTGCCCATACTGTACATGAAGAGAAACCTATCTATGTTATTATGCTTGCAACCTTTCAACATTTCTGTTGAAAAAAATAGGTGTCTTAACAGTAAGTGTTCTGAAGTATACATTTTGTTACCAAGTTGATAATTTACATCAAGTTACCAAATATGATATGTACTGTGCAGAAAAATGCACACCAGGTCACGTATTGAAACTTTACTGATTGTATCATTTCCAGAGGGGTTCTGTTTTACTGGTATGCTGTATATTTTCCATTTACTCAGGTCACCCACACCCTCATCATTATGTGCTGTCTGTGCACCGCATGCCTGTAGCAAACCCAGCGATGAAGTGAGCCGGTTCACTCAACCTGCAGAACTACAGTTGACCTTACAGTAAATTCACAGCTATGCGGCAATTGCTGCTATTGGACACGTGCACACACACACACTCACACACGCACGCACACACACACACATACACACACACACACACACACACACACACACACACACACACACACACAAAGGCCTTTCAACTGATTTGGTACTGTTTCTGGTCCTAGGAAATTAATAAATGTATAAAAATCCATAAAAAACTACAGTACAGTAAAATACATTTCAGCAAGTGTCCTGCACATTAATCTAACATAAAATGTAAACTATATAGTTTTAAAAAAATTAATGGTAACACTTTCTATGAAGCCCATGCTTATAATTAATTATAACCCCCTTTATAATTATTTATAGGCAGTTATTACTATTCTACATATTGTCGCCATCTGATGAAAACCACGTATGTCCATTTTGCCGATTTTGAGATTTTTTTACAGATTGAATGTCCAGGTTCATTTCTGTATACAATATGCTTCACATATCTAAAGGGCCAATGAAAAGTTGTGAAATGTCATCTGATTTTCACGTCTATCCATTTGGTGTCAAAGCTGTCAATCACGCCGAGTATCTCCCGCCCTGTGGAAGCATCTCGCCGGTCTCGTGAAGTTTCATCGAAGCTGAGCACTGGATAGCCGAATAAACATAGCCTGGTGAGACAATGGCTGTTTCTCAATTCTAAGAAAGCAAAGAACGGACTTGCGTTCTCGTGGAGACTGGTCTTGCCAGGCGACCTTGGAAGAACAAACTCAGAAGGTCGGGGGAACACAGAACGCACTTGTGAGAATTGAGATGTGCGCGATCTTCTTGCTGGTCACATGGCCTCCCCAGATTTCAACGCGCAAGTCTGCACTCAATGCACCTTCGATATCAAGAACTCATCCGGGTATTTTCACGTGTCCTCGGTTCTTGTGTTCTTGAGAATTGGAATTGAACTTCGACTGTTAATGATGACGTGGAGCGAGGACACAAGGACGGAAGATCGCTGAAGAACGCATATTGAGAAACAGCCATTGACTTTCCTTCATCGAGGTAAACGTTTCCCCCCTGACGCCAGACGTACCTCTAGGAGTGTTTCCTTATGCAATTCAGGCTGCATTTTTATAAATACCCCTATGGAAGTATACGACAGAGTAGTTATAAATCAGTGTATAGTGGATTATGAGCATGCACATTGAAATGCAAATGCATCACTTATAAGTAATAATAAACATATTATAAACGTAACTATCCTGTTCTTATAATGGGGTATATGTGTTGTTGTGTCTTTATAAATATATTTATAGAATAGTAAATAATTATAAAGGGGGTTATAATTTATTATAAGCATGGGCTTCATATAAAGTGTTACCAAATTAATTAAGACTTCCTAGAACACCGAACAAATATCATTTGATATTTGTCTTGCTTTCCTTACACTTTTTTCAGTTTTTTTAATCTTTGCTTAAATTTTTTTTGGGAAACACTTTACAATAAGGTTGTATTGGTTAACAAGTTAATGCATAAACGAACAAAAAATAGGTCATTGAAATTTGGCTCCCCTTGTGATGTCACCGCCCCTTAATTTGCACTATCCAACCACAGCACTGCCATTTAGTGCAGAGATCAGCTCATTTGCATTTAAAATGACACACCCAAAACGGCACATTTTTGCTCACACCTACAAAGTGGCAATTTTAACATGCTATAATAAATTATCTATATGATATTTTGAGCTAAAACTTCCTATACGTACTCTGGGGACACCAAAGATTTATTTGACATCTGAAAAAAGTTATAAATTGTCCCCTTTAATACATTGACCAATACCCATTTTGAACAGTAAATGTGTATGTTAAGATAAAAAACAACACCTTTACTCTATTTTGGTAAGTTGTGTATACATTTAGCGTGGATTTGGTGCAATTATCAGTATTATTATTAGCAGTATTATCTATTATAAAAGAGAAAAAATTCTAAGCTTGGTGTACTGGTGTGACTTCTCTTTAAAGTGAAAAAGACGCTTGGCAATTATCACCCTATTAAAACACAGAATAAAGAAAATTAATATTTTTATTGCAGCTTTAATTAAGTTATAAAAGCTATAATAATGATAATATTAAGTAATGTTGTATGTCTTGGATGGTCCAGCAGGAGCCATCAAACTGTGTATAATATCTTTGATGGGACTAAACAGGGGAATATCTAATGTAATTGAAATGATCATTTTACTGTTGTGTATTTTGTTATGGTTCACATGAGCCTCTAATGTAGTAGGTGATACAAGAACTTAATTTCAGTCAATTTGGAATGACATTTGCAACATTTTATTTTCTTAATGTGTTCAGATTTTTTATACACTGTTAGAAAAAATGGTCAAAATGGGGCAGTACCCTTTAAAAAGGTCCTATTATGTACCATTAAGTATGGATATGTAAATAAAACTGTATGCACCTTTAAGGTACTAATATGAACTCTTATACTTTTTGAAAGGGTTCAGTTCAAGTGACAGCTGGGTTGCATATTTTAACCATTTTTCAGTCTGAAAAGCTGCTGAAGTGTCGCCAACCAAACAGGAAAGAAGTCTCAGAATCAAAGCAGATTATTACATTTTAATTAAATATCAGGAAGACAAAGAATCATTTTTCCTTTTGATTAATGTGTAGTGGTGAATTACAAACAATAAGACCCAGAAAGTGTAGCGAGAATCAATTTTGAGAATCAAATAATAACCATGAAGTGATTTTTTAACCACAGATTTGTTTTTACAGTACCTTTAAACAGTTCAGCATGCATTCAAAGCAAGAATTCATCATATCATTTCAACAGGTGGTGAAAATGTCAACGGATATAAAGAACGTATACATCATTAATGTACAGTAAACAACTGCAAAACAAGTTACACTTGAGAGTAAATTTGCATAGGTATTTTTTGCACACGCATACAGAAATGATTCAAAGCTGAAGGCAGCTGTGTACTTCCTGCAATCAAAAAGGATAAAAATATATGTTTTGCTGTTGAATATCTGTGTGTCTGTGTTCAAGGGCAGCTTTTCTACGCTACAGAATCTCTCGCGTATCTCCCCTGAAGGCGACTTGATAACTCATACATGAACAATTCAATCCAAGGCCCAGCCTCAAGGCCTGAACACACCTCACATCCGTGCTGAGGTTTAATATAAGTCTTTTAGTACTGAAACTGAAATCCGGGTAATTGCAATTCTGGCCAGTTATTAGAACTATAAAAGGACAAAATCAGCACCTATTAAGGCTCCGGTGGCCACCCTGTCTGACAAAGAGACAAAGTTCAAAGGAGAAAGGACACCCGATTCTTCTCTCTGTGTTTATTACCACAAAAGATCTCATTTAAACTTCAATTGAATGAGTCGCTTTCAATTTCTCCTACCCGGCTGCCGCTGGAAAATGATGTCACTGAAGACAATTGAAAATTGGCAAAGTGAGCGAGCACCTAATGCGGAGCGGCTCTCTACATTTAAACGGCTGTCCGACGGTCTTCCTGTGTAAATAATTAGATTCCCTGTTTATCTTAATATCGACCTGTTTGATATTACCGGGTCCCTTCTGACTGGATATGAGAGAGAGACCCCGTAGGGCCACCCCATCGCCTGCAGTTATATTCATCTCTCTCATTCTAATTTATGTGCTGCTCGTACACCTCTGCTCTCATTCGGCCTTCCCTGAAGGCCAGGTAAGATTTTATGAGCTGTGGGTTAGGAATATGAGAAATGCAGTTAGAGTTTGACACCCAGGATTCACACAAACCAGGTGTGACAGAGACCTGGTCAGTGGAAATGATCTTTGTCTCTGAAGACTAAAGCCGTATTCGGACAGGATTAGTTTTACGGGGGGAGATGGAGTATGATGTCTGTAATTTTAATGGCCAATTTACATGGGATTAGAAATCTTAATAAAACTATCAGAAGTGGGAGGGTTAAACCGTTGTGTGTGTAATTGTGTTTTAAAAACATTTCACACATTCGACAACATTGTCAAAAAGATTTACATTCACATGGATCCGTGAAATGACAAAAAATGTGTAGTAAATGCCAGGCCAGTAGACGGCGATGTTACTTTGTAAAGAAACACAACACGCTTGCTCACATGTGCATTCATTTACAAAGTAATAAAAAAAACATTTAAGATGGCGAAATCATCAAGCAGTTTTGTTTAGATGGACGATGAGGTAGGTTTAATACTAGAAGTGACAAAATGTTGTAAACTTTGTTGGAAAAGCGTTAAAGGATTAGTCCGTTTTCTTAAAAGAAATATCCAGATAATTTACTCACCACAAAGTCATCCAAAATGTTGATGTCTTTCTTTGTTCAGTCGAGAAGAAATTATGTTTTTTGAGGAAAACATTCCAGGATTTTTCTCATTTTAATGGACTTTAATGGACCCCAACACTTAACAGTTTTAATGCGGTTTAAAATTGCATTTTCAACGCAGTTTCAAAGGACTCAAACAAGGCATAAGGGTCTTATCTAGCGAAACGATTGTCATTTTTGGCAAGAAAAATAAAAAATATGCACTTTTAAACCACAACTTCTCTTCTTCCTCCGGCTGTGTGACGAGCCAGCGCAATCTCAGGTAATTGCGTAATGCCGTGGAAAGTCATGTGTTACATGAAACGCACACAATTTTAAACAATAGACTGACACAAAGACATTAATTAGTATCATACAACAACGCTGGAACGGTCCTCTTTCTCCACACTTGTAAACACTGGGGCATATTTCGATACGTCATCTGTGACCTCTTGACGTGATGACGTATTATGTGAGGTCAGGCTGGTGCATCACAGGACCGGAGGAAGACGAAAAGTTTGAAAGTGCATATTTTTTATTTTTCTTGCCAAAAAATGACAATTGTTTCGCTAGATAAGACCCTTACGCCACGGTTGGGATCGTTTAGAGTCCTTTGAAACTGCAATTTAAACTGCATTAAAACTGTTAAGTATTGGGGTCCATTAAAGTCCATTAAAATGAGAAAAATCCTGGAATGTTCTCCTCAAAAAACATAATTTCTTCTCGACTGAGCAAAGAAAGACATCAACATTTTGGATGACTTGGTGGTGAGTAAATTATCTGCATTTTTTTTTAGAAAATTGACAAATTCTTTAAGAAACTCAGCACACAGTCCTACAGGCCAACATTGTTGTTTTGGTTAACTTGTGCATGCCTGTAAAATCTGAATTAACACGTGCATGATGTTACCGTTATCACAGATTTACATTTCTGTAGTTTACACAGAGATGACAAGCGTCGTTTTTAAAAACTTGCACTTTGAAACCCATTGTCGAAGGTTTGCATTTTAAGTAACCCCAAAATGCTGCATTGCTCTGCCCCACCGCACTCAACCACCGGAGATTCGTTCCCAAAGGAACGTTTTATTGCTTAAAGATTGCTTTCATAGCTGATGAGTCTTAATGACTTTCAAGTGATAAAGATTTAGTTTTTGTTTCATTTATGGACTAACCACACACAGACATGTATTTGTGTGCAAAAAATATATTTTAAATGGAATATTTTAAAGGAAGAAATTTCACGAGACTTTTTTAAGATGTCAAATAAATCTTTGGTGTCCCCAGAGTATGTATGTGAAGTTCTAGCTCAAATAACAATAGATAATTTATAATAACATGTTAAAATTGCCACTTTTTGTAAGCAAAAAATGTGCCATTTTGGATCATGTATCCTTTTGTAATGCAAATGAGCAAACACTAATCGCCATAATGGTGGTTTGTTGAAATTAAAACTCAATTGTGCTGTCAATTATTATTTATCTCTCTCTCTCTCTCTGCGCTAAATGGCAGTGCCGTGGTTGGATAATTGCAAATTAAGGGGCAGTATTATTATAATAAGATCCCCTTTTGACATCACAAGGGGAGGCAAATTTCAATTACCTATTTTTTTTCACATGCTTGCAGAACATGGTTCACCAAAACTAAGTTACTGGGTTGTTCTTCTAGGTTGATAGAAGATACTTCCTTGTTTTATGAAGTCTTGTTTGTTTAGTGTGTTGTGATTCGACAGCTGCTTAGCTTAGCCTGAGCCGTTTGAGCCAAAGCTGGCGACTGACATATTCCTGTGGGCGGAGTTTAGTCAAAACTGTTTTATTGACAATCGGGAAATAGAGGGCTGTAGTCCAAACCGTCCGTTCGCTGTAGGCTTTGAAAGGGAAATTCTGTTAAAGAAAATATATCGCCTGGCAGTGAATTTTGAGCTTTAACATTTGAGCATATCACACAGTAACATTACACACTAACTAAAATTTGAAAAATGGGATAAGGAAGAATGTGACCTTTAAACTAACTAAACTAAAAAATCACATCACAGACTCATGCAGGCTTTAAAAAAATGAAATGTTATTATTAGATTTTTTTTAATTGCACCGTGAATTTATATTTTTAATTGATTAATTTTTTAAACAAAAAGCATTAAAATACAATGAGATTTCTAAAAATTGTATCGACCTGTCAGCTCACAGATTACACATCAGGTTGGGTCGTACTCCTGTGCATTGATGTTTTGCAGGTTTCAGCCTCCTGCAGTGAATTTAATTTGGTTTTATTCACCCCAAGACAAAATATGGAACCTATACTTTAGCTTGTAGAATGCAAATTCCTGCCGGCAGAACTGATATTTAATCAATGGGCCTGCTGAAATCTATCTGAGTGGAGTTTTGCTAAAGCTTTGAATCTGGACAAACTCTCTCAGCAGGCTCTGATCTCTAATTCCAACAGTCTGTGCATATGAATTATTAATTTAGCCATTATGCTAAGTCTCCCGGTCTGGATCAATTCATTATTAGCTTTGGCGATCACAAGAATAGTCATGCCTCCTAGATGGATGCAGAGAACTTACAGCTATAAAACATAATAGATTTATGAACTGTGGATCTTTTACGTTCAATAGTTTGCCACAAATACATCAAAGATACGAGCAAAGGCACAAAGGGGATTACACTCAATGCTCAAAATAAATAAAAAACAAACTTTTTGTCTTTCTTAAGAAAGAAGGCTTCAGGTTTTTGATTTAACATCGGACATCAAGTGGTGATACAACATTCAGATAGTTAGATACACTGCAAACATTTTTATTGTTTGCCACTAAGCATCGATTTGATTCACCCTCAAGCAATCCTAGGTTTATATTGACTTACTTTCAGCCAAACCCAATCAGAGTTATAATTAAAGGAGACATTTCACAAGACTTTTTAAAGATGTAAAATAAATCTTTGGTGTCCACAGATTACATATGTGAAGTATTAGCTCAAAATACATTTGGGTGTGTCCTTTTAAATGCAAATAAGCTGATCTCTGCACTAAATGGCAGTGCTGTGGTTGGATAGTGCAAATTAAGGGGCGGTATTATCCCCTTCTGACATCACAAGGGGAGCCAGATTTCAATTACCTATCTTTTCACATGCTTGCAGAGAATGGTTTACCAAAACTAAGTTGCTGATTTTTTTTCACATTTTCTAGGTTGATAGAGGCACAGGGGACCCAATTATAGCACTTAAACATGGAAAAAGTCAGATTTTCATCATATGCCCCCTTTAATAATATCCTAGCTCTTTTCAAGCTCAAAAAAGGTCCATCCATTAAAATCTAATCCATATGATGTCTTTTAAAGTGAAGCAATGAGATTTTGTAACACTGGGTCAGAGGTCAGCCTCCAGCCTGACCTTTACTCTCCTGTGAACATACGTATTTTCAGGGTGTAGTTTGTAAAGTTTGAAACATAAATGTTTCTTATAACCCACTGCTTCTCTTCGAAAGTCATTTAATAACTGCATTGATTCGTTTTTTGATGGATGGAGAGCTTTTTGGAGCTTTTAAAATGGGGCACTATCCAGTGGCATTATAAAGCTGAAAATTGCTAGGATATTATTTAATTTAACTCTGACTCTATTCGGCTGAAAGAAGAAACTCATATACACTAGGATGGCTTGAGGGTGAACTATTTCCTTTAACATTTGCTCATGTGACAATGACAAAGCATAGGCTTTATAACATGCAAATTATTAACATGACAAAGAAAACTGTCAATGTTGTACATCAGAATGAGTTTGGTAATGTGTCATATTTTTTATTTTTAAATGGTATAATGACAGCATGAAATATGATGTACAATGCAAACCAAGTTCATTATTGTGCCTATTGAACCTCAGTTTAATGCAATCTTTAGTCTCTTTTAAAAGTAAGCCAATTCATTAAAATGATAATCTTATCTATGCTCGATTACTCTGTATATTAGCTACAGTTTGGGGGTAAACATTGCTTCTTTAAAGACTCAGAGATCCTGTTTTCAACTTTACTCTGTGGAAAGTAATCGCAATAAAAGTTGAACCTTTAAATCAGATTATCAGCTGAACTCGAGCCGAGACCTTCCTCCAAGACTCATCGCTCATGTCCTCTCATTTTAAGCACGGATGCATAATTTACTGAACTTCAATATGAATCTGAGCTTCATCCTCTGATATCCAGTGCTGGTCAATTATCTCATATTATCAATATCTGCCATCTATATTGCATCGGCTTATTTGAATTTCATAACCAAACGCTAATATTCCCCCTTTTTATGAAACCTTTATGGTAATGCGGCTGAGGTTCTCGGGGCTATCAATTACTTAGTGTGTGTCTGTAAAGCTGGAGAGAGTGGGAACTAATGTCTTGGCCCTTAAGGTGGTAGGACACACCATCTTTTACCTTCATTACCGCAGTGAAGCGATGGTTTCTTCCTCAACCCTGTGGCAAGTCATTTAACCTATCTGCACCCCAGTCGCACAGTTTGTCAAAGCGCATTCGTGCGACTGCGGTGCGGCTATTAGAGCCACAATGGAGATTATGTAGGAGTCAGAGAAGATGAAGGAAGTGATGATAAGCAGTTTGGCTGCAGGTGTTGCTCGGTTGAAATATGGCATTTCTACCCTTTGTGTTTCGTACTGTACAAACCCAGAGGAAAATGTTATTGCTCAGAGAATACTCTGACTTTGTGGAGATCTCTGTGATGTTTTTTTTTTTCGAGCATCAGTGTCGTCCCAGATATTTCTCCGAAGATTTCTTATAGGAGAAAAAGAAAGAAATCTTTATTTGCTCTGCATTTAATCTCACGGCTGTCAAGGTGAATCAATAAGGATATTAAGGGGATTCATGAGTCCTACATCGATGATTTTTGCAGGCTGTAAGCAGTGGTGTGCTACAAAAATAGGTAGCATGCATGTTTAGATGTGTTTTGCAATCAATGTGGATACACGGGTCTAAAACTTGCCAAAAATGGTCCCTAGCTGTCACTGGGGTGATACTCTTTCAAAAGTACACATTTGCACCTAAAGGGCTCTATCATACACCCAGTGCAATGCGCGATGCAAGTGTCTTTTGCTAGTTTAAACACGGCACAATTATCATTTTCACGTTTAGTGCCACGTTGTTTAAATAGCAAATGCATGTACGCCCAATTTTGCGCCAATGGGCGTTCTGGTCTGAAAACGAGATGTGTTCAGGCGCATTGTTGGCGCGTTGCTATTTTGGGGCAACTAAAATAGACTACGCCATTGACCAACAAAAACCTGGTCTAAAGTCTAAAGTCAATGGCGCAATATTGTTTTTGTTATTTAATGAGCGCGTTAGTAATATGCGCCTATAAACGAGACGGCAATGCGCGTTTGCTTATCACACATGGTTGCGCAACAGCACAAAAATGCTTTTAAATATAAAAAATTAAATTATTAAAATGTAAAAGATTATTATTGAGTCTCTAGGACATAAATGAGCACCGATTATAAGATGTTAGAATGCGCTGCTTCACCTGTAAGTGAATAAAGGCTTTGCTTAAAAAAATGCATCTACTTTTAAATGTTTTTTTTTTAAAAATGCTACCACACGTATGTATTGTATATGATGATTTTGTACCTGTGGATATGGTGAGAAACATAAAAACATGGCGCTGTCCGAGTGTTGTAACAGCTCTCGGCACATTTGTAAATTCTTTATCTCCTGTTTGTTACATATAAAGTAATTTTAGAGTACAAACCTTTTCTTGGATATTTTTAAATTATTTTATGAGATTACAATGATTATGTAGTATATCAATACTTTATAGCAATTAAAAGCCTGCTATTTTTACTTTCATGACTGAAAAAAAAAACTTTAAAATGTTTAAATTAGTGCTGGGCATAGATTAATCTAGATTAATCTCATACAAAATAAAAGTAATTCTTTGCATAATATATGAGTTTGTGCTGTCTGTAAATATTATTTATATTTAAGCACACACACATACATATTAAGATTTTTTTATTTATATATAATATATAAACATATAAATAATTTATATACACATGTAAATGTTTCTTAAATGTTTCTTATACATAATAATTACACACAGCACAAACTAATTTATTATGCAAAAAAATAATTTTATTTTGTATGAGATTAATCTATATTAATCTATGCCCAGGATTAGTTTTAATAAAACACAAATGAAAACAACACATTTTTTACATTAATCTTAAACTGGTGGTCTTCTTCCTGTGCTTAGTTATTCAGTTTACAAATTCCGCCATCTTAATAGGGATTAGGCATGGCGCCAGGCGCAACTTGCTTTTAAAGCGATGAGAGCTGAAGTCTCATCTGTTTATTGCACATTACGCCCAAAACACTCCCAGTACTCATTAGGAGAATAGGAACAACCCATTTAGGCTGTGCGCTTGGCACATAAACCATTTTTCTCGTTGTTAAATTAGCAAAAGGGGGTTCGGACACGCCCGTTTAGACCGTGCACTGTGCGCTTTAGACAATGCGCTTAGATTGTTAAAATAGGGCCCACAGAGTTCAAATCAGTATATCAGAGGTACGTACTGGTACCAAATGTATAAATATCTGTATATATAAATGGCACATATTAGGACATTTTTACAGGGTACTTCCCCAGTGAAAGCTTGGGACCATTTTTCTGATAGTGTATATAAAATACATGCATGCACGCACACGCACACGCGCACACACACACACACACACACACACACACACACACACACACACACACACACACACACACATAATCTACTAATTCAACTTACATAGGGAAAGGAGAATAACCATCAAGACAAAAATAATTTATTCTGAATTGTGTGTTTGTGTAACTATAACTTGATGCAACATTGGTCTCACATCTGTTACAAATTTTATATTAAACAGAATGAAACTGTTAATATCAAGTGAAACCTTTGTACAACTCCCAGGTAATATCTCAAAGCTAAAGAACAAGCGTCTCATTGTGTGCACCTTTAGATAAAAGGTTTCAATATTTTCTGATACTATAGGAGAGCTGATGCTGATCTGTATTGACAGAAAATTGAGTCTTGCTAATGGCTGAAAGACTAGCCGAAGAATATCAATGTAAAGTGATTGTTCTAGTGTTAGAGATTATATACTGCTGACACCAATATGTAAAGAATGAAATATAGCAATCAGCGAAAAACAGTTCTGAGAAATTTGAACAATTATAAGTGGTGACTGTGTAAAACTCTCCAGAGTGTTTTTGGCTGATATCTAGGGCTTTGCTAATTGGTTGCTAGGGTGTTTTGGGTGGTTGCTAGGTTGTGCGTTACTGTCTGGAATCAAGAAGCCTCTATAATATTCTGGCCTCTATTTCATTTCAATTTAATGAGTATCTATTAAATTAAGGGGTGATATTTGCCTCTGGACATGATTTCTTTACAAAGGCATAATTTTATGCTGTGTTTAATATATAATATGCTGTGTTTCATATTTTTTCATTTAATCATTTTTTTGTATTTTTAACTGGACCTAGAATTAAGAACTATATAAAGAACATAATAAAAACTGTATGAGATATTTAAATAAATTAGGATTTGATTAAGGTGCATTTTTGTGCATAGCCTCT
Source organism: Misgurnus anguillicaudatus (assembly GCF_027580225.2). NCBI lineage: Eukaryota > Metazoa > Chordata > Actinopteri > Cypriniformes > Cobitidae > Misgurnus > Misgurnus anguillicaudatus. Next base: position 27,225,499 of record NC_073350.2, on the reverse strand, counting down.
CTTAAAAAATAACCCAGCAATTTTAAGAGTGTGCTGTTGCCTATTTTATTTAATTGTACTTTAGGGTAAAAATCATACATGTAATCGTATGAAACAGTAATAACACAACTCTCCTTAAAGCGATACTCCACATTTTTTGAAAATATGCTCATTTTCCTGCTCCCCCAGAGTTAAATTAATTTTTTAAGTTTTGGAATCCATTCAGCTGATCTCCAGGTCTGGCACTAGCACTTTTAGCATAGCTTAGCATAATCCATTGAATCTGATTAGACCGTTAGCATTGCGCTAAAAATAGCCAAAGAGTTTGGATATTTTTCCTATTTAAAACTTGACTCTTCTGTAGTTCCATCGTGTACTAAGACCGACAGAAAAGTAAAGTTGCGATTTTCTAGGAAAATATGGCTAGGAACTATACTCTCATTCTGGCGTAATAATCAAGGACTTTGCTGCTGTAACATGGCTGCAGGAGACGCAATGATATTACGCAGCAGCCGACAATAGCCCCCTTAGTAACTTTCAATGGCAGGGCACTATTTTCGGACACTGTGGACACTGCAGCCATGGTACAGTCCTTGATTATTACGCCAGAATGAGAGTATAGTTCCTAGCCCATATCTGCCTAGAAAAATGCAACTTTTAATTTTCCGTCGTTCTTAGTACACGATGTACAGAAGAGTCAAGTTTTAAATAGGAAAATATCAAAACTCTTTGGTTATGTTTTAGCACGATGCTAATGGTCCAATCCGACTCAATAGATTATGCTAAGCTATGCTAAAAGTGGTAGCGCCCGACCCAGAGATCGGATAAATGGATTCCAAAACGGTAAAAAATGTTTAAATGTTTAACTCTAGGGGAGCTGGAAAATAAGCATATTTTTAAAAAAAAAGTGGCGCGTCCCTTTAAGAGACCACACTTTATGTTAAACATATGAGACATGACTGGTTGCACGAGTTACATGATCAAGGTTAAAACTTGGGTCAGGCGCAATGCATTGAATATGATAATGGGCTCTTCTCGTTAAAAAGCCCATAAAAGCATTTCAGTTGCCCTCACCTCAAATCTTTAACCAAATGTATAAGCAATAGTATTAGTAGTTTTGCCTTATGGTGTCATGTCTGATAGAAGAGTGATGAAGAGCGTATCATCCTAATAAACACTCTAAGGGGTGGTTTCCCGGATAGGGCTTATCCTTAAATGCGCATTTGAGCTGCCTTAATTTAAAAACATCTTACACTGGCGTATCTTAACACATATCAGTGCCATTGTTTTGTCTCAAGATGCACACCAGTATTTGTTTTTGTACGGCTGTTTGTAAAAACTACTTAAATGTCTTAATACAACTAAGGAACTGTACTGGATCAATCTAAACCCTTTCTGGGAAACTTCCCCATAGTGCTCTGTAAATGTAAATTACTGAGGGCAGAAGTGGTGTGAGTTTTCAAAAACCTTGATGTGCTTTTGTACTTTGCACCATTAGACTGTTTAATAGCCGTTTCGCTTCTCAAGAGCAATATCAATGTGGTATCCACTCTAGTGCCCTGAACTCAAGTGAGTGGAAGTTATTTTACTGATATTTCTCAAAAGCGTTGTTCATTTAGAACTTCATAAATTACTCATTGAACTGTTGCTGAAGTGGTGGTTTAAGCAAAGGGAGCTCTCGTGTACTGTAATTTTTACTGTAATCCTGATTGAGAATACTGCGCTATAACTGGTGCTATGAGGAAACATAAAAACTAAGAAAGAGATATCGTTTGTCAATGTGTATCGACATACATTAGGTGTCTTGATAGGGAAGGGAAGCCATAAATGATGCGAGAGATAAACAAGCTATTGAATAATTTATTGTTGTGACTTAGCCGCAGAAGAGGATAAAAGATGGTTTATGCACCGTAGGAAAATGTCTGAAAGGAAAATGTCTCCTACTCTAATCTTCATTTTTCGTGCATACCTGTGAGTATAAGTAAGTATGTGTGTGTATGTAATTCTTTGGCACGTTCATTCTTTCATTTTGTTCACATTCCAGATCTAATCATCTAACAGGTGCAAATGAAAAGATCTTAACCTCAATTACAGGAATGTCTTTACGCAAACAAGTACTTGAACTTGAATCTCGCTCAGGCAACTAAACAGTAAATTAAAACGATGGGACTGAAACGATTTTTTCCCCTAAAAGTCAATATGAAATCAAAATTGACCCTGTTTACTTTCTTAATGTCTGTTCCCATACTCATCAAGAATAATTTATGGGTGGACATTTGATAAAATTTGTATTAGTAGGTGTTAATCAAAATGTAATACCGCCTCTGAAACGACATTTCTTTAGGGCTTAAGTCATTTGCTTTTAAACCCTTTTAAGACCACATTTTACAATTTAATCCATTTTTGACCCAAGTCTGCCCTGTTTCCTTTTGGAAATACAGCCTGTTATTTAGATTTTAAAATGTGATTTTAAAGAGCACCTGTCATCTGATTCACGATTTTACATTTCCTTTGGTGTGTATTACATGTTACTTTACCGTACTTTCCGGACTATAAGCCGCACTGTAGTTTAAGCCGTATCATTCAAAAATGGGTCATTAAGACGAAATAACATATATAAGTCACAGTGGACTATACGTCGCGTTTATTAAGAAAATTATTTCACAAAATCCAAGCCGAAGAACAGACATTTAATCTGGAAAGGCAAGTTATTCAACTAAACAATAGCAGACAGAACAGCAAGCTGAATAGATGTCTGTATGTTAAAGTAATATTATCAGTTATTTAAACGATAAACCATATCATACAGAACTTACCTGGTAAGCTAAATAGGCTAAATTAACCGAACAAGCCAACTAGTGTGAAGTTCGCATACTCGTCAGTCCACATCACTGAATCCATTGAATTACATAAATACAGAAGCAGCATATGGCGGACTCTCACGGCTGTAGACAGTAATGTTGTCTCTTGCCTCATAAATGTCAAAATTAATTCATACTGACTTACAAGGCGCACCTTACTATAAGATGCAGCACCAGCCAAGCTATGAAAAAACGCGGCTTATAGACCGAAAAATACGGTACATAACCCAAAGTAAACCCAAAGTAAACGATGACATGAGTTATCATCTCCAACGTCTCTTTTTTTGGACTACAACAAACACACAGATTGTAGGCAACAGTTTACTTCCTGGGCTTGTTGATGTGGACAAGACTGACATTATCATAATTCCTCCCGCTTCGGACTCAGCCTGTAAGTTAACTCCTGTTAGCATTGCATTTTGAGCGAATCTTTCCAACATGGTAAGGAGCATCACATTTCAGGCTGATGTCAGAGGTATTCAGGCCAATCACAAGTACAGATTAGCTGGCCAATCAGGGACACAGAGCTTTTCAGATCGATGAGCTTTGTACAAAATCAGTGCGTTTCAGGAAATTTTTTTAGCAATTTCCCTTAAATTATTTTCTGTTCATTACATTTATGTATTGGACAGATTTGATAATGTGAGGTCCTTATATGCCGTTTTCATGGGTAATCCACACATCTGAAACAGACTGGATTCGACTCACGATCGTTATATCAACACAAAGGTAAGAAGTCACTTTCATATTTTGCATGTTGTCATCTGGACTTCTGTCACAAAATACTACATTTATGATTCTAGAGCATCTGTATCTCAAAACAGAGACCATACACTGATGCTAAACCCGTAGACCTTTTAAATGATGTAATGTTAATATTATTTATGTTTGTAGACAGTAGGCTATATAGATATTGTTAGCAGTTAACTAGTGCGCGTCGAGAGGATTTATTGTATGCAAGTTAAGTGAAGTCAGTTTTATATACAAGACACAGTATGTAGCAATTTTCACAATGCATTTCAAAGCAGCTTTACAGAAAAAAATATTGCATTACTAATGTCATAATTCTATGAGAGAGTGATGGAAAAATATACTTATCTGTAAACTCCAAGGCAAATATGGCAAGCTTGGTATAAAATGAACCCAACACGATGATGACCAATGGGTATCAAAGTCCTGTAATGTGTCAGAATGGTAGAGAGAGAGAGAGAGAGAGAGAGAGAGAGAGAGAGCAGGTTTATTAATAAATGATATAAGCAACCCACACTAAACAACAACGTCTAACACCTTAACTTACAGAAGTACTGTTCACACCATCCCAACACTTGTAACAGTTTTCACGGGCAAAACAACAGAGTGGGAGGAAACAGCGTGGATCAGCTTCCCAAACTGTTATATTTAAAATCAGCAGGAATAACCGTGTTTAAGATTCAGGACAGAGATATGGGCAGTGGGCGCCCGTATGTTTTTACTCAACTATAATTAGGTTAATTAATCTTGTTGCAGATCCCGGACTTGACAAGATTAAACATCCGTGATGTTGGTAGCTGGACTTTCCAGCCCGTCAAATTTGCACGTCGGTCCCTAGAGATGAATTTATTTTCAATTAGAACAGCGGGATCTCAGAGGTGATTGGTATATTTTCACATAAAGCAAAGAAATCTTACACCAGTTTCTTAGAATATGTCAGTAGAAATAAAAAGTCAGGTTTGAATGCTGAATCTTTTTTATTGCTTCCACTAACATAATCATTTTCTTGTAATACAAGTGAGCTCCACTTATAGACTTAAAATAGGATAGAAATACCTGGAAACTTTCTAACATTCTTAAACTTATTGTATCTCAATCTCTGAGCAAAACAGACATTTCAATTTACTGAATCTTCTATCTATGTAAACAATGAATAAAAGCAACTTCTGAAGAGGGATGTGGAGACTGAAGGTCAAGGTCACCTCTTGTTGTATTCAAAAGGTATGTCTTGAATGCCACAACCTTTTTTAGTCTTCTATTAAAGTGCACAAGTTTTCAGTGAACAACAATGAAGAGTTTCTTCTTTAGAATAATGCACTGATACGTCACGCACAAAGCCATTTATCATGTAGGAAAGTAAATACTGGAGGGTACTGTACTGATGTGAGTTCATGTTGATGCCACATGCAGACAAGCTCTGTAAAATTTGTGTGGCAGATTGACCAATTAAAGCGACGGCACATAAAGAGCAATTCAATGAGCATTTCCCCTCATTTTACATTTCGCTGGCAGAGATTGACAGGTGTGTATGTGTGTGAATATGTGTGTGTGTTAAACAGCACATGGACGTCGACCAAGCCCTCTAATTGTGTCCCGCTGGGTACCGCACAGATTTTCGGACATGCACGCACACATTCTGTGATCTGTGTAAAAGGCTTCCTTCAGAGAGCAGCTGTCATCCAGAGCTCCTGACCACCTGTCACATCCACTCCATCAAACATCACAAACTGTTCAAAATTAAAGTACGAACTCAATTCAGTTACGCATTTGTGCCAAACAGTCAACGGAAGTCATGATGTTAAATCTGAAATGAAATACGCACCTCTGTTAGTGAAATTGCTTGTGAACCCGTAAATAGCATTGCTAGACATAATTATATTAGCGAGATAATTACATTGAGTTTATGTTAATCTTCTTAAGGTTCATCATGTCATAATTATTATAGAGTGTGGCACAACATACTGTAGCTGATTCAGTCATGAGGGTGTAAACATGTTTATCTACTGTACATAAGAAATTAAAGGATATTTTGATAAATGATGGAAAGCACACAGCTGATGTAACCATTACTTCCCTTTGGAAAAACGAATATTATGGAAGTATTTTGGTAAATGATGCAGAAGATGTTTTGATAAATGATGGTAAGCGCACGGTTGACGGTACCCATTGAATCCCATCGTATTTGTTTTACCTACTATGGAAGTCGATAGTTAAAATCTACTGTGTGCTTACCATGATTTATCAAATTATCTTATTTTGTGTCAGAAAAAAGAAATTAATTCAGATTTTGAATGTTTATCTACTGTACATAAGAAATTAAAGGATATTTTGATAAATGATGGAAAGCACACAACTGATTTTGAATGTTTATATACTGTACGTAAGAAATTAAAGGATATTTTGATAAATGATGGAAAGCACACAACTGATGCAACCATTACTTCCTTTAGGGAAAACGAATATTATGGAAGTATTTTGGTAAATGATGCAGAAGATGTTTTGATAAATGATGGTAAGCGCACGGTTGACGGTACCCATTGAATCCCATCGTATTTGTTTTACCTACTATGGAAGTCGATGGTTAAAATCTACTGTGTGCTTACCATGATTTATCAAATTATCTTATTTTGTGTCAGAAAAAAGAAATTAATTCAGATTTTGAACATGAGGATGAGAAAATAATGACATAATTTTCTTTTTTTTTGGGTGAACTATCCCTTTAATGTTTGTATTACAGTATATAATGAAGTTATTTTTTGTAGCAAAGTAGTGAAAGGCACTGGATTTAATTGAGTTAGATATTTGACCCATGAGATAGGTAAATTAAACAAAAACTTAAATCTTTCTCTTAAAGTGAGAAAAGTCGGAAAGTCGTGTTATAGTCACGCAAAATGTGATTAATTTATTTGTGTCCATGGCATGAAATTCAGCTTTTTTCGTGTCTTGAGCACAAATGTCTTTTTTGGGACACTCGCACAAATTTCTATTAATCCGTTGCATGACTTTCTTTTTTGTTTCATTTTATGCATTGTTTTCTCATTATTTTTTCCTATTTTTTTACCATTGTTACTTTCTTTTACATTTTTAGACATCCTAACACAAACCCCAACTCTAACCCCAACTTCAGGAGAGAATAGTTGTAAAAGCAGAAGAAAAACATGTAGAAACCAATAAATTAAAGGTACATCCTAACCCAAACCCCAAATCTAACCCCAACCCCTAATAATAGGGGAAAAAAAGGAGAAAACAATACATAAAATGACATGAAAAGGAAGTCGTGCCACAGACACAAGAAAGTATTTAATTTTGTGCAGCTGTCACAATTTATTTATTTTTTGCTTAAAGGAATAGTCAATTTTCTTTAAAAAAAATCCATATAATTTACTCATCATTATGTCATCCAAAATGTTGATGTGTTTCTTTGTTCAGTCAAGAAGAAATTATGTTTTTTGAGGAAAACATTGCAGGATTTTTCTCATTTTAATGGACTTTAATACATTTAATACTTAACTCAACACTTAACAGTTTTTTTCAACGGAGTTTCAAAGGACTATAAACGATCCCAAACGAGGCATAAGGGTCTTATCTAGTGAAACGATTGTCATTTTTGACAAGAAAAAAAAAATGCACTTTTAAACCACAACTTCTTGTCTAGGTCCTTTCCTGCATGACCTAACATAAATGCGTAGTGACGAAGGGAGGTCACGTGTTACATATATAAAACGCACATTTGCGGACCGTTGTAAACAATAAACTGACACAAAGACATTAATTAGTATCATTCCACATACAACAACGTCGGAACGGTCCTCTTTCTCAACACATGTAAACACTGGGGCGGAGTTTCGCGTTCATCCTCTGTAACCTCTTGACGTCATGATTTATTGCGTGGGGTCACGCTGGCGCATCACGATCAGATCTAGATGAGAAGTTGTGGTTTAAAAGTGCATATTTTTTATTTTTCTTGTCAAAAATGACAATTGTTTCGCTAGATAAGACCCTTATGCCTCGTTTGGGATCGTTTATAGTCCTTTGAAACTTCGTTGAAAAAAACTGTTAAGTGTTGAGTTAAGTATTAAATTTTGGGCTCTATTAAAGTCCATTAAAATGAGAAAAATCCTGCAATGTTTTCCTAAAAAAAATAATTTCTTCTCGACTGAACAGGGAGAGACGTCGACGTTTTGTGTGACATGGTGGTGAGTAAATTGTCTGGATTTTTCTTTTAAGAAAATTGACTATTCCTTTAGGGCATAAAAAAATCTGAATTTTGTGCCATGGACACGAATAAATGAATAAAATTTTCAATGACTATAACACAACTTTCCATGACATCATGTTGGAAAATGTACGGTGGAAAAAAATGTTTAAAAATTACGCTTTTTCAACTTGAAGTGAGAAAATGTAAGTTGAAAAAAAAATTGGTGTTACCAATTGAAGTATTTTTTTTTTAATCCAACTTTCACGTTTTACAGTGTAAAGCACAACAATTCATAAAAAATATGTAGATAAATTATAGATTTGTACAGTCTTATACAGTATTACTTTAAATTGTCCAATACAGATTACCTTTGCTATGCAATCTACATTAATTTATTCACTTGTTTACTTGGCTTGTATTTTTAATAATTGTCATAATGTTGCAATTATTCAGAAGAACGTCAAAATTTCAGAACAAAGATCTGACATCAAGTTTATAATTAAATCGAATATAACTGAGAGCTCCATTAAGCATGAGCTACAACAGAGCAACCTCTGAAAAAATAAAATTCTTTGATAACACTTTTCAATAAGGTTGTATTCATTAGTTAAAGGTGCATTGTGAAACCTTTTAGAGGGAGTTCTTGACAGAAATGCAATATAAAATGCATAACTATATTATCAGTGGTGTATAAAAACCTTAAATAATGAACCGTATTGTTTTTATTGCCTTGGAATGAGTCGCTTGTATCTCCATACACCGCGGGTCTCCTTACAATTGGAAAATCTGACTTTTTTCATGTTTAAATGCATAATTGGGTCCTAAGTGCTTGTATCAACCTAGAAAATGTGAAAAAGATCAACCCAGAAACTTAGTTTTGGTAAACTATTCTCTGCAAGCCGGTACAAAAAGGTAATTGAAATTTGGTTCCCTTGTGATGTCATAAGGGGATAATACCGCCCCTTAATCTGCACTGCCATTTAGTGCAGAGATCAACTAATTTGCATTTAAAAGAACATACCCAAAAACAGCAAATTTTTGCTCACACCTACAAAGTGGTAAATTTTACATGATATAATAAATTATCTATGGGTTTTTTTGAGCTAAAACTTCACATACGTACTCTGGGGACGCCAAAGATTTATTTGACATCTTAAAAAAACTCTCTTTTAATGCATTAGCTAACATGAACAATGAACAATATACCTCTACATTACATTCCTCGTTTAATAATCTTAGTTCACGTTCATTTCATAATTTATTAATACATTTAATTTTACATCAAGAGTTGTATAACATTAGTTTATGCACAATGAACTGACATGAACAATTGTATTGGCGTAAACAAAGATTAATAAATGCAAAAATTGCTCATTGTTAGTTTATGTAAGCTCATACATATTAACAAATACAATATTTTTTTTTAGGGATCGTTGTCACACACACAGTGCCACAATCCGAAAAAGCGCTTCTAACCGCGAGCACGTTTCATATTAGTTTTACAGCACTGAATGAAGCGAATAGACCTGTCCTTCTGCAATCTGTAGCGAGGTCATCTAAATGAATAATCCAGAAACTATGATCAAAAACGTCAGTAGGTTTATGACTGAACTGCACGATCTTTGTTAGCCATTCAGAGTTTGGCCCTGGGGCATCACCAATTTCTATTTCATCACGACTCTGTGTGAACAAATTGGCTCGTTTTGATGAAAACGGTTTTATGAAAACTAGAGCAAGGGCAGGTTGCGGGTCAGCACTTCTGTTCCACCCACACATTGATACAGTCAGACGTTTTATTCAGTTGTGCACACATGACCTCTATTGATCACAAGAACCACAGCGAGAGGTGAAAGGACACATGGCTATCAAAGAGAAACACAAGAAAAGACAATATGGGATAGAGAGAGACGACAAAGAACAATAATAAGGTTTGAAAGAGAACAAAGACGCTATAATGTAAGTGTCGAGGCCAGTAACTGTTTCCTTCTCCATTGACTGATCAATTTGTGCCAGTTCAACTTAACTTTGCTTAGTGCGTTTAGAAGAAATGATCTAAGAATTGATACATTTACATGCAGCACTGATATATTTAAGATTGTACAGAAGATGTTTTTCTTATCGAAATTTGCATATAGTTGCAAACGGGCAAAAAATAAATTTACATTTATGCATTTGGTAGACGCTTTTATCCAAAACAGTTTACATTGCATTTAAGCTATAATGTACATTTTATCAATATGGGATTGAATCAATTTCATGGGATCGAACACATGACCTTTGCACTGCTAACCTTCAGTATTTTTAACACTTTCTATTTGTTGTGCCTTAATCACAAAACATACACTGTAAAAAGTGAAAAATTGGTTCAGCGTAAAATAAATTACTTCAATTGGTAAAACGGTTTTTTTTTTCAACTTAAATTTTTCACTTAAAGTACTTTTTACTTGAATATATAAGTTAAAAACATATTTTTTTAGGTGTTACCAAATTAAAGGATTAGTCCATTTTCTTAAAAAAAATCCAGATTTACTCACCACCATGGCATCCAAAATGTTGATGTCTTTCTTTGTTTAATCAAGAGGAAATTATGTTTTTGAGGAAAACATTCCAGGATTTTTTCATTTTAATGGACTTTAATGGACCCCAACACTTAACAGTTTTAATGCAGTTTAAAATTGCAGTTTCAAAGGACTCTAAACGATCTCAAACGAGGCATAAGGGTCTTAACTAGTGAAACGATTGTAATTTTTGGCAAGAAAAATAAAAAATATGCACTTTTAAACTACAACTTCTTGTCTATCTCCGGTCCTGTGATGTGCCAGCACGACCTCACGTAATACGTCATCACGTCAAGAGGTCACGGATGACGAAAGCGAAACTACGCCCCAGTATTTACAAGTGTGGAGAAAGAGGACCGTTCCGACATTGTTGTATGTGGAATGATGCCAATTAATGTCTTTGTGTCAGTTTATTGTTTTAAATGGTCTGCAAATGTGCGTTTCATACACGTGTAACACATGACCTTTCCACGTCATTACGCAATTACGTGAGGTCGCGCTGGGGCGTCACACAGCCAGAGGAAGACGAGAAGTTGTGGTTTAAAAGTGCATATTTTTTATTTTTCATGCCAAAAATGACAATCGTTTTGCTAGATAAGATTCTTAAGCCTCGTTTGGGATCGTTTAGAGTCCTTTGAAACTGCAATTTTAAACTGCATTAAAACTAATAAGTGTTGGGGTCCATTAAAGTCCATTAAAATGAGAAAAATCCTGGAATGTTTTCCTCAAAAAACATAATTTCTTCTCGACTGAACAAAGAAAGACATCAACATTTTGGATGACATGGTGGTGAGTAAATAACATGGATTTTTTTTTTTAAGAAAAAAAAGCCAAAATATGTGTTCGGTGCGTCATGTGAACCTATATGCAACATTTCAAAATATGTGCCTGCTGCATATGCGTGTTTATGACAAAAGAGACACTCACAATGACAAAATACTCGGAAGACACTAATTTAACACAAAAATCTAATTATACATGAGATTAGCCGAGAATCTGGCAAACGCGAGGGTCTCTTTTATCATAAACCCCTTTGAAGCATCTGCAGCAGGCACATATTTTGACATGACGCGTGATGCACATAGGTTCACATGTTGCATAGAACACATATTTTGACATGATGAGCCACACACATGACGGGCTACATACTGTTTTCATGAGATTCGAATCGTGCGTCCTCCAAAAAGAAGTTACAGGCCACCATTGATTCCCAGCCTAATCTTACTCTGTTCATATCTTACGAGTTTGCGAATTCATCCAAAGCGAATCATACAAAAATGTATGATTATTAAAACAGATCTAACCCCACCTTTAACCCCATCATCACAAGAGCGAAATCAAACCATTCAAAAATGTACAAATATGGTTATACAAATTAATATGATTAGCCATCTCATAAAATAAGTATGAATTGCATTGAGATTCCCTTGATATTCCTGTACATTTGTTTTTATAGACCATCACAGATTTTGTTAGACTATTTAAACAATTATTAAAGTAAACCAACACGGGCACTGCATGCAAATAAATAATACTATCACTATGCACAAATCATTTTGGAATTCTTCCCTCATTTTTAACAGCAGGCGCTTTTATTTCCTGTATTAAGTATGATAAGACGAATGTACGATTTTAGATGTATGAAGCACGCCCCTGACTTTCTAATCTCCTTCTATCATGCATCATGTTTCAGTCGTTTTGACATCCCTGCTATTTATCAAAAGTAATCTTCATTAGACATAATGTGATGTGTGTGCGGGCGCATTTAGCATACCAATACGTAGCTGGGCATACAGATGAACGTGCCAAGACAAGCATCTCAACACAACAACAAAAGGATGTTATCACAAAGACACAGAGGCTGGCAAAGGCAAACACACTGCTCTTAGTCATGTAGTTTTTTAACATCGCATCACATCACCCTGAGAATACTGTGCAGCATCTTAAACAGCAGTCACTGCACTAAGACTGGGTGTCCTCAACACAGACGAATGAGTATTTGTAAACTTGCACACAGTGTCTCCATTATATGGTGATGCTATTGGCATATAATTTTAAGCAAGTCAAAGCAGAAGATACCTGGTTGGACCGAGATACCACACAATCCCTTCTACAAAATACAGATCTCTATACGGACTACCGGCACATCCGGAAACTTGACTGTAAATTTCGTCACCGCCCCTTTTTGGGTGATAGAAAAGCAGCCCTTCCATTGGCTTCCATTCAAAATAGCGGAACAAAGCAACGTTTTTACACAGCCGGCAGGCGTAAATAACTTATGAAACCACTCAGATTAAACATGTTGAGTAATTATCTGTCCCCCCTGCCCGCCATAGATCCCGAAAGATACATTAACACATTTAATTTGGTCAATATAAAAACATGTCCCTTACATTCTCAGAGCGTCAAATTTCTGTAACAACGCCATCCAGTGATTGCTGGAAATATCGCTAAGCCAGTTAGTTGTATGACTCGACGGAAAAGTTCACTCATTACTCTAAATATAAAAACATAATAAATAAATACGAAGTAACTTTCAAATACGAAGTAAAATCATTCACTTGCTTCCCTGTTGACTCGTTGAGGTACGAGTAAAATGTCCGGTTAAGACACTTCTGGCCAATAGGGAGCGTTGTTACACAAATTTGATGCTGGGAGAATGAAAGGGACATGTTTTTATATTGACCAAATTAAATATGTTAATGTATCTTTCGCGCTCTATGGCAGGCAGGGTGGACAGATAATTCCTCAACATGTTTAATCTGAGTGGTTTCATAAGTTATTTACGCCTGCCGGCTGTGTAGGAACGTTGCTTTGTTCCGCTGTTTTGAATGGAGGCCAATGGAAGGTCTAGTCTGTTTTCCCCCAAAAGTGGGCGTGAACCTGTTCAGAGACATTCTATGACGTGGCGCCGGTTGTGCGTATGTAAACCCCAATCTTAATAAGTTATCCTGAAGTTGATTATGATGCTGGTTTTGCTGCTATGTGGCTCGAAGCGCTTTGCACAATGAGTAAAAAAACATTTGCAGGAAGTGCAAATATCAACCCGAGTCCCTCAAGCCAAGTGGTGGTTCTGTCATAGTCATCTTTCAGGCCCCATACCCTCAACCAGCTGGCTGAAAATTACACACACCCATGCACACATCATACCCTTTGACATGTACACACACCCCCTCCCTTTAACTCCCATCGGCCTACTGTCTTATTCCGATCGAAATTGCTGTCAAATATTTATATAACATTCATTTTGTACGCTGCGGGTTTGCGGTACTGTATGTTCATTTTCACGCCCAAACATTATGCTAGACCCGCTGCAATCCACCCAGCAACCTCCAACCACCCTGTAATTTATAACATAGATCCTACGTGTGTTTTCCCCAGGCTGGCGTCTCCAAAAAGCTCAAGGTCACTCTTAAATAACGCTCATTTTTCCCTCGCTCAGCGCGCCATAATAATTTACCCCCTCGGCAGGGAAAGGAAGGAAAAAACATCCTCTCCAAATGCCCCATCTGCCAATCCTCATGGGCTTTATTGATGGCCGGAGCTCATCTCTGCTCTTAGGTGCCTGGATTGTCTGTGTATCTGTGTAAATACATCATTGGGGGAAGGCACCTAGGCGAGCACCTAAACCCACTCCAAGGCAATAAATCTGCCAGCCGAAGGGTCTCGGGGATATGAGACGTCCCTCTTGTATGGGTGACAGTGAAGGACATTACATATCAAGATGCCTCTCTGTCTGCGCAACACGGCCAAGCAATAGGGATTAAAACGTTCCAGGAATGGACAACAGGCAGGAGAGATGCAGAAAAAGAGAGGAAAAAACGAGGTGCTCGACAGGGTAGATTTGAGGGGGATTTATGAACAGATGACCCATGACTAGAATACTTTAAAAGGTGAGCTGCAGTATTGGACGTCTTATAAACTGAGGTAGAGTTTGTTCCTGTCGCTGTTACTTTAAAACAACTGTTGCCTGTTCCCTCTGGAAACTTTGTTGGACTGTTTTATAGCTCCAGAGAGTTCTTAGTTATGTTTAAATATCTTCTTTGGATGTTCCTTCCAAGAAGAAAAAAAATGTGAGAAATAAAAATAGACACAAACTTGTTGACATACAGCCAATGTATAGAGCTATAGAAATGCTGGCATATCTCATATAAATTAAAGGCTCAAATCAAATGAAAAAGAAATGCTTGAGTTCACATTGAAATCACTTTATATATATACTGAATATATATGGCAGACGTTTGTATCTAGGAAAATCCGAGCACAGATTTTGACATATTGAAATCCATTTCTGAATCTTCTGAGAAGGCACATGTGAGATCCCCAAAGAGAAATATCTAAAAAGCAAAAGGGACAAATCACCAAAAGTGAAATTCTGCAATAATTTGTGTACCCTTATGTCAAAACTGAAACACAAAAGGAGAATTTATAAAGCTTTACTCCAGCGACAGTTCATAGTGAAAACATTTGTAAGGCACAAAAACACAATTGTTAGAAGTTTTTCTCTGCTTTTGTATTAGATATCCAGAAATAAATTGATCTTAACTTTACCTACGGCACAGCATGAATATAAAGTGAGTTAAAAGTAGTGAAGTATTTTTACTTTAATCATGTATGTAAGTACCCACTAAACACAGGATGTCGGATAGACGTGCAGATCATGTCTATATTGGGTCCGTCGGTCCATGACCAATTCTGGACATCTATTCGACGTCCAAACTAGTTCCACTATTTGGACGTCCAACCAAGACCCTATTTGGACGTCATATTTACGGGCAACATTTGACGTTTAAACTGGGTAATTTTTGGACGTCATTTGGACGTCATATTTACGGGCAACATTTGATGTTTAAACTGGGTAATTGTTTGGACGTCATATTTACGGGCAACATTTGACGTTTAAACTGGGTAATTGTTTGGACGTCATTTGGACGTCTATGACAGGCCTATGTCTATATTACATGATTAGGCCTATAAAAATGTGTTTATTTACAAATATCAGCATTATTGTACCAACATGATTAATACATATGAATTATTATTGCAGTACTATTTTTTTCTGCTTTCTTCAATTACATACAAATTCATCTAAATGTACCATTAAACATCTGTAATTAAATGTGTAGTTTGTTAAATTAAAAGTATATGACCATACTAACAATTTAGCATGAATAAGAATACAAAAGCAATAAGAATACCTTATATATGATGTGAAAATATGGCCATGTGGCTGAGTGGTTAGAGAGACTTGTTTGTAACCCAGAGATTGAGAGTTCGAATCCCACAGCTGGCAGGAAATGTCTCAAGGGTTGTGGTGGATGGGTGAAGTGCAGAGACAATCAAGTCTATTCGCTTTTTTCGTGTCTCTTTTCCTTACACGGCAGTCCTACGGTTGTCAACATTTAGATGTGCAGAACACGTCGAAAAATAGACGTTGCCTGGCGTTACAAAACAACCCCTTTTATGGACCGGATTCGGACATCCAAAAATTACATGAAAAAGACGTCATTCAGACGTCACTTTGCGCAGTGGGTAATCAGGTAAGTATATGTGCTATATTACTTTATACTTTTACATCAGATTTGTCCCAAATCGTTAACGATTAACATAGGCTGCTAACGCATATTTTGCATCTTGAAGTAGACCAGACTGATTTCACGGAAAGTCGTGTTATAGTCACGCAAAATTGTATACATTTTTTCGTGTCCATGGCACGAAATGTAGCTTTTTTTCGTGCCTTGAGCACAAATGTTTTTTTTTTTGTGACACGGATTTCTATAAATAGTTTCTCGTGTCTGTGGCACAACTTTTTTATTTGTTTAATTTTATGTATTGTTTTCTCATAATTTTTTCTATTTTCTTACCATTGTCGCTTGGGGTTGGGGTTAGAATCACTTTGTTACATTTTATTTCCTAACCCAAACCCCAACTCTAACCTCAACCCCCAACGAGAATAGTTTTAAAAGCGGAAGAAAAACATCTAGAAACCAATACATAAAAGAACATTCTAACCCAAACCCAAAATCTAACCCCTAACCCCAAGCGAGAGTGATTTAAAAATAGGGCAAAAAAGAGAAAACAATACATAAAATGACACGAAAAAGAAAGTCATGCCACAGACACGAGAAACTATTTATAGTAATTTGTGCGAGTTTCAGGAAAAAAAGACATTGGTGCTCATGGACATGAATAAATTAATCATAATTAATTAAAGTGACTATAACAAGGCTTTCCGTGAGATCATGTTGAAGTAGACTTTGTCTGACTAAGATTACGCTATTTAATGTGCACGTCTGGTGTGAGATACTTGCGAGTTGTCCTACATGCGGCGCAGCGCTATTTGCCCGGTGTGCGACCCCCTTAAGGGGGGGTTTACACCAGCGACTAGCTTATGTTTTCAAAAGTTTTCAATTGAAGCGCGACACTTTTCAAAAATGGCACCAGCTGGCATTTTTTTCCATGCTGAATGCCTAGAGTGGAAAAATTTGGTAAAACGCTTAGTTTGTCAATGTCACTTTTTAATCAGCCGTCCAATCACAGTGAAGGAGGGGCGGGCCAAATATTACAACAACCCATCGCCACATCGTTCAAAGACTGATAAACAAAACAAAAGTATCTAGCAACCAAAGCGCTTAGCTAAAAAAACTCTGGCAAGTGGCCACAGTCAACATTCACCTGACGTTTTAAACACCTTCGTGTACCCGCAATAGATCTTTATTAACCCGGAGCTGTGTGGATTACCTCTGTGAAGGATAAATGCACTTTTTTGCTATTTAAAGTCAGAAGTTGTTCCCTGATCCCTTTTTTCTATATTATTCTATATTTTAATGCTTGAAAGAGCAAGGACATTTACTAAAATAACTCCAAATGTGCTAGACATATGTATCTCGGGTTAATTTTGATATGGAGTATTCCTTTAATTATTAAAACAATTTGTATTTATGAAATGTGGTGGAGTAAAAAAGTACAATATTTTGAATTGGAGTAAAGTATATAGGAAAAATATACCAGAGTAAAGTAAACACACTTTACACCCCTGAAAGTGACATACCCTACTCATTGCTACACCTAAAAACTTGTTTTGTAGATCCCTCTCACATACACAAACGTTTTCCTGTTAGTTAGCAACAATTTTGTGATTACACCGACTGATTTAATTGACCTGACTGGGTTACCATGTATTTAAAAGAATTCAATTAATCTGCGAGTAGACGGAGCTCTCGCCTGACAGATTACAGCTCTATTTTCTCAGAAGCAGGTCAGGGATCTAAAAACAGACACGGCAGACTTTATGCTGGCGTTCAGGGATTAGTCTGCACCAAACGAACGTGTTTAATGAACGAACCGTCGCGCTCGTTCACGTCGCTCGATTCCGATCGTCTGCCGTCGTACCTGGAGGGATGTAGGCTATTTGTTATGCTAATATAACATCTTTGGCATCCTGGCTCTTCCAGATACGTTAGGCAACACGCCACCTATCGCAAATGAGATTCGTTTGGTAAGCAAAGTGGAAACCGTTGCCCTAGGTGTTAGATTTGTGGTGTACAAGTGCTATATTATAAAAGAAAAAAACGGGGAGAGATTAAGGTAGGAAGAGAGAGGAAGGAATGCAGTGAGTGATACAGCAAAAGCACCACATCTGTCACCAGGCATCAATAACCAAGACACAGCATCGCCAGTCTCTTTTAATTAGCTCCTGAGGCAACATGTTTCAATCGAGCCTCATTCGCTGCTTTTCCAAATGAGCTATGAAAGCAAGCCATTTGTGCTGCTCGTGAAACGATACAACATGTGCTCCGGAGTTAGATTGGTCTCGCGCCTTAAATTACTTTAACAATATTTAAATCATTTTTTACTGAAACCTGTTGTCAGGCGCTGTATTTGAAACACATGGATTATCCGCTGACCCTGAGGAGAGTTATTTTACTCGTAATGAAGATCAATTTGAAAGAACTTTACAAACTAAAGCTGTGAAAGTGGAAAGAGAGAAAGTTAAAGGCAGCTCTGAGCAATTTATTATCGGTGCTTGTAGGAATATAAACAGACATATTTATGTCAGTTTAAGTAAATATTATAATGATTTCCCTTTTGGCAGATCGCAAGAGAAGAATTTTAAAGATCCTTAAAGGAATAGTCTACTCATTTTCAATATTAAAATATGTTATTACCTTAACTAAGAATTGTTGATACATCCCTCTATCATCTGTGTGCGTACGTAAGCGCTGGAGCGCGCTGCGACGCTTCGATAGCATTTAGCTTAGCCCCATTCATTCAATGGCACCATCTAGAGACAAAGTTAGAAGTGACCAAACAATGTTTTTCCTATTTAAGACGAGTAGTTATACGAGCAAGTTTGGTGGTACAAAACAAAACGCAACGCTTTTATAAGCGGATTCAAAAGAGGAACTATATTGTATGGCGCAACAGCACTTTTGGGAGTACTTCGACTCTGCGCAGTAACACCCTCCCTCTCCCATTATGAGAGGGAGAAGGGGAGCGGACTTTTCAGGCAAGTCGAAGTACTCCCAAAAGTGCTATTACGCCATACACTTTAGTTCCTCTTTTAAATCCGCTTAGAAAAGCGCTACGATTTATTTTGTACCACCAAACTTGCTCGTATAACTACTCATCTTAAATAGGAAAAACGTTGATGTGTTTGGTCACTTCTAACTTTATCTCTGTTTGATACCATTGAATGAATGGGGCTAAGCTAAATGCTATCGAAGTGTCGCAGCGCGCTCCAGCGCTTATGTGCACGCACACAGATGATGTATCAACAATTCTTAGTTAAGGTAATAACATAGTTTAATATTGAAAATGAGTAGACTATTCCTTTAACTTAGAGGCTGTAAGTCCAAAGCGGGACTACATCACCAATCCCAGGAAGTAAACTCTTGCCTGCAATCCGTGTGTTTGTTGTAGTCCAAGAAAAGAGATTTACGTTGGAGACGATAACTCGCGTCATTGTTTACTTTGGGGTTTGTACCTTTTGCATATCGTTAACTTGTACTAATATACACTTACACACCAAAAGCAATGTAAAAACGTTAATCGGACAATAGGTGCTCTTTAAGATGTCAGGGCAAGATGTTTTTAAATGAAAGCAGCTCAAACATGCAATTTAGTCTGGGACTAGAATAAGCCCTGTCTGGGAAACCACCCAAATATGCGTTGTCCCAAACTAGACATCTATTTTACACGTTGTGTTGCCTTTAACTTGCGTTGTCATTTTTATTTATTTTAACACAAAATCAACACATAATGACACTTAGGGCCCTATCTTGCACCAAGCACAATTGACTTTGTCAGTGACGCATGTATCATTCGTATTTTGCTCCGGCGCACAGCAGGTTTTTCCCTCCACTGATGCACGTCGGCAAACTAGGGAATGAACTTGCGCTCCCTGGGCGGTTCAGCGCAAAAAAGGAGGCGTGTTCCGGCGCAAACCATCCCTGATGCTATTTTGCAGTTTCAAAAAACAATTGCACCACTGACCAGAAAAAAACTAGTCTAAAGTCAGTGGCGCGTTGCGCGTTGTTTGTTATGCTATTTTAAGGGCGCATGCTTGACCATAATGTATAGCGCGCACAACGCGCACACACTTTGCTTATCTAATCTACACAGATGCAACAGTTATTTTTGCAAATCATAAATTGTTACAATAAAAAATATTAACACATGAGATAAGGGAAATCATAGTGGTGAGCATTGTGGTGATAGTTTTTATTTATTGTGTGGCTGTGTTAAAAAATTCTCATGCAAATAACGATTAAAATATTTTTATAAGTTTGTTGTGTGGCTGTATTACGTTTATTTTATGTAAATAATAATTAAAATGTTTTCATAAGAAACCTTAATGTATGTGAACTTGATTTGTAAGTGTACTTTAGGGTTGGACCTTGCTTGCGTTTCTTGTCCGATTTCAAAGCCCCCAAACCCTTTCAGCGGTGAGGGTGGACGCAGCGATGTCCTCTGATGGCGTCAGGTCATGTGTAGAGGCAGATCCACCTCCCGTTACACGACGTGCCTGATTTATGCTGGCAAGCTTGAGATTCCCCCGTCTCCTGACATTATTGTAGCACTTGGCGCAACGTCCTGGGGATGCCAGCTGAAGAGACAATTGTGGCTATTTCCTCTCATGCCTGTTTAACCGACGCTGATTTGGGCGGGTTTCTCCCATCCTCATACAAAACAACTTCTCTGTCTTTGACTGCTCTTACAAGAGCGTCGGTCTCCTCGGCTGTGAACCGCTCCTGGCGTGCGCCTGGTAAATCCGTCATAATAATAGCAACCCGCCATGGAACTTGCGCTCTTGCATTTAAAGGGAATGTTGGATGACGTTCTGATTGGTTTATTTGACGTTACGCCCAAACCACCCCTATGAATAATGAACCTACTTCAAACCAACCCCTTATTGATTTGCGCCTGGCGCAAGAGTTATTTCTCCCGCCGGGAAAATAGCAACAGCGCCCATGATCAGCCCACACAGTCACTTGCCCTTTGCGCTTCGCACTTGCGTTTCAGATCGTTAAAATAGGGCCCTTTATGTGTTAAAATGACACATATGCATAATATGTTAAATAGCATGTGTACAAAAATGTGTACAATTTTAACTTTTTTTCCTTTTTTAGAGTGTTCCCATTGACTTCCATAGTATTTGTTTTTCATACTACGAAAGTCAATGGATACCATCAAGTGTCTGCAAACCATCATTTATCAAAATATATTCCTTTATGTTCAAGAATAAAAACAAACACCGTTAGTACAACACAAGGGAAAGTAAATGATAGAATTTTTATTTTTGGGTGAAAAAAACTCTCTTTAACTTGCTATAGGCTGTAATGCATTTATAAAACTAATTATGAAACAGCAAAAAAAAAAACTAGAATAAACAAACAAGCAGTCCTGAATCAATGGTACTGCATACACTGAAAAAAAATAAAGGCTGGATTTACTTAAAAATATAGTACATCATTTTTTGCATCCATTTTTAACTTAATTACATGCAATTTATTACATGCAATTTATGCAATTGATTAAAATTTCAAGTAAAACTCACAAAAAATGTGGATGCAGAAATTATGCATTTATTATGTTTAAGTAAATCCACCGTATTATTTTTTACCGTGTTTGTTTATAGCTTGTGAAAACTTGCCCCTGCTTCACTTGAGAGCCCGTGTGTGCGCGTGTGTGTGCATATGTGTGTGTTTTGAGAAAATGGTTTGGTTTGAATCCAGCATACAAAACCAACATTTGTATATTTTGATTTTTTCACAAGACCTCCAGTTACAGAGTACTTGCCCCTTATATCCTAAGTCTCCCCTACAAGTGTAACAATTGATTTTTGTTTGCCATCTGGTGCTCCATAATACTTCTAGTCCTTGTGCCATTTTGGACAGGTGTAGTTTCTCCTAATGAAATATCGCGCCATAGCTGCAAACTGTTACAAACAACTGACAGGATTATCTTGGGAAAGAAAATCAATTCAGGATTTAAATCATCTCAGGATTTAAACGCAACTAACTCTGATATTCTGGCACCCTCGGTGGGCAATAAAAAGGATCAGTGCAGATTTGATTGTGGGGGTTCTGGATAGAACAGGTCAAGGTTGATTTTGAAAAAATATTAAGAAAGTTTCAGAGGCAATCAATAAATATAAACTATTTTTGGCTGAATAAAGTCCTAGATAGTAATGACATTCGCGACAGTGATGCGATTAGCCAAAATCCAGGCTTAAAACCAGCTGTGCACACATTCACACGCACACAAAGTAGTGCACTCCACCTACAGCATAAGCATGCAAATAGATATGATCACTTAAACAAAAAACGTGTCTGAATTTGTCTGATATAAAAGGCAATGATGTGGTTTTCAGAAATAAATAATAAGAGTAGAGAGAAAGTTATAACCTAGAGAAACGTTCTATCAATGCTATGATTCTGATTAAATCTTTTAGAAGATCAAAGTATTAATATGTCTTTACCTCCTTAATCTCACAGATTTAAACTGGTTAAAGTGGCGGATCACACAATAGAAAGCCAGTCTGGCTTTTTCATAAAGGTATTAGCGATGTAATCGTCTGCTTTTGTTTGTGCCACAGAAATGGCACGACATCACTATAATCACATCACAAAGAAAATGCAGCTTATGTAAAATTTATCATCAGACTATACATCACTTTGCTATCACTTCATTATCACATCATTTAGGCTGTTGTTTGTGGCAAAGGGCACAGTGCTAGAAATGCCAAAATCACAGGTTTGATCACCAGGGAACACCCTCACCCAATAATAGGTTTCTATTAAATGTATATTACAAAATAGCCAAAGTGCATACAGTCAACAGAATACATCAATATGATGACTTTCAGTGCAGAATCGCTCATGAAATATACAATGAAACCAAAAGCCATATCTGAAGAAAACCAAGGCTTTCCAGGATTCTCTGAAAGTAGGTCCAAGGATATCTGAGAATTTATGAAATATAGAGAAAAAACATCACCAGAGAGACATTTGAAGAGTTTCGTTGTAAAACGAGATAACTCAGTTTTTTTAATTGTTCAGAAATCTCTTTTTGGATGTGCATTCCAATAAATATCAATTCAACTGCAGTTTGTTTTGATTTAAACCTTCATAACTTTAAAAATACAGCTAAGTAGCACCATAAAACAAAATAATAACATGATAACATAATAATAAACATGTTTTGACGAAAATGTTAAAAAATTGATTTATCTCGTTTTGCAATGAAACTCTTCATTTGTGTCTTCTGGTGCATTTCCAAAAAGCATCATTAGCCAACTATGGTCACAAGTTTCATCATTACCAACATGGTTCAACAATTTGTTGGTTTCCGAAACCATATTTAAAATGTTCATTTGCAAATAGCATTGCAAAATGTTTGGTTGGAACTACAACACTCAAGTGCTATTAGTTTCTTGTTAGTACGACACGTTAACTTTAATGCACAATTTCCATAAGCAAAATAAGCAGCCAAACATAGTATGTAATGCATTTATTTTTTATTGCATACATGTCTATATTTATTCTAAATATTTAATTATGTTTTAAAAATCAAGCAGCTGTTTTTACAGAGTGCCCACTATTATGTCCTCTGAGAAAACTTGCAGCACAAGCAAAGAGGAGGTGTGCAATGAAAACAATTGAAAATTTAGCTATGTTGTCTTCAGATACCATATTTATTGTTTAAAGCAGAATTGCTGAAAAATTATGCAGATGTGTGGAAAATTAGTTTAACAACCCAATCACACTGTAAAAAATGCAGCATGATGTTTAAACAACTTAATTATGCAAGTCAATTAAACCATTTTTTTTAGTTTGTTGACAAACTTAATTTTTAACAAAAAATGTATGTTGATTTGATATTTTTACAGTGTGTATTCCAAAGTAATGTGTTCATGTACTGTAGCTCAACTGGTTCACCTTGCAGGTCATGTCATGACTCTGTGGACCCTGTACCGGGTCCAGAATTATCTTATTTTGACTTAATATAAAATATTCTTTAATTGTTAATGGTCTGTCATGGACCCAGTACCACATATGAGATACTGTTTGAAAGCTTAGACTCTCTACTTTCTGCAGATATGCATCACTTTGAGATATGTTTTACTGTAAGAAAGTTATTTACACTTAATTTACACTATCACCCCCCCCACACACACACACACACAATTTTTTATATGATTTAATATTCACATATTTCATATTTTTCAAGTATGACAAACATGGGCAAGTCTTATATCAAATGAAAGCTCTCATTCTCAGGAAAAAGACTACAGTGTTATTTTTGTTCTATTTTCATCACATATCCAACAATCTGTTAGGTCCTACTCTAAAAAATGAGTCCATTCACAGCATTTTCTTATGTTGTGTGCATGAATAATCCCTTGCTAGTTATTATATGTGCAAAACAAAAAAATAATATTTATATGAAAAATGTATTTTCGCACCCTTCAGTAAATTAAGAATATCTTTTGAATGCGACATGCTAAAGAGTTCTTTTTTTGTGTGTTTACTGCCTGCTGCTGCTAACAACCAAAACTGTCTGCAGTCTGCTAAAGCACCCAGAGCCAGAGTTATACACTATAAAAGACAGTATTTACAACATAAAAAAAGAAAATTTGGGGTTTTATCATATGAAAAACAACATAAATAACACTATTTGTCACAAACAGCAGCTTTTAATGTAACTTTAAAGGGCTTTCTGCAAAATGATATAAAGATATTGCATTTATTCCACTGTATGTGGTTATGGGAGCACTTCAAATATTTTTAGGCAGAAATTTTATACAAAAGGGTATTATTCCTCCCATCAGTTGGAGTAAAATAACTTTTGCATTTATTATGATAGAGAAAAAAATTCCTTTTATCCTCTGTAAGCTGGCTAATGCTGGAATCAAACAAAACTGTCTACAGGTTTCGTTACCACTCAGGGCCAGAGTTATACACTTTTAAATACAGACTTTAGAAAAAAACATAAAAAACCGCCTATTTATTTTTGTGTTTATTAGAGGACTGACAACACATGCAACCACGTTGAGCACTTTTAACAGTGTTTTATGTCATTTCAAAGGGTTTCCTGTAAAATGATATCAAACTTTTGTATGTGCACCTCTGCTTGTGGGTATGAGAAGCTTTTGAAATTGGGTAGGCCAAATCCAGGCGGAAATCCCCAAAATAGCCTCAGAGTGTAAGAGGAAGTCGCTTTGAAAAAAAGTGTCTGCAAAATGCATGAATGTGCAGCGTGAAGTACTGTATGGCAAGTAGGCTACACAGTGCATTGAAATGTAAACACAATTTGTCTTTCAGCTTCCTTACAACAAACGAAAAATGTAAATATAAACACTCAATTTACTTTCTCTCCTTAAAAATGAGTGATTTTTTAAATATTTCATACATCTGAGACAAAGACAAACAGGTAAGATTAACCTCCTAAGACATGGACGTCACATTTTTTTTTTTTTTTTGCACCATAATACTTAATTTTGTGTAACTGGAACATGTTGTAAAACGTGGACAATTACACTACTTCATGTTCAAAGAAAAATATTTGGTTATTATATTTATTGGTTCTTCCTAACCCTAAAATAGCTGTAAGAAATCTGAAATAAAGACAAACCAAAGCTAGGGTCTTTGGAGGTTAAGTTGCTTTCGAGCCATTAAACACTTGGGGGCAGTTTCCCGGACCAGGATTAGCTTAATCCAGGGCTAGGCCTCAGTTTAATTAGGAAATATAACTAGTTTTAACAAACATGCCTTACTAAAAACATTACATTTTGAGGTAAAACAAAGGGCACTGATGTATTTTAAAATATGTCAGTGCAAGTTGTTTTCAGTTTGGAGAGCTCTTAAAAGTGTTTAAGTCTAGGACTAGTCTAATCCCTGTCCGGGAAACTGCCCCTTGAAGTTTGGCGTTCATATTAGTAGACCAATAAAATCTACTGGATTTTACTCTACTGACAATGTTTTACATTGTTAAGAAAAGACAAAGGTCACTCCTCATTTACTGCTTTTGTAAAGTTTAATGTTTTAATTTTTGGAAACTTCGTCCAAACTACTAAAATCTTAAGTTTGGGTCCTAAATGAGAGTGGAAAGAGTCGGTATATTAAAGGAGATAATGCAGGTACAAAATTGACAAGCCCATGAATAATGTGAAAATGTTAAAAGGTACCTCAATGGGATTTAATATTGCAAATGGACCATATAAAAGGTCACACTATCACATTTGGTCATCCTACAGTACGGAGAGAAAAGAGAGAAATGAAGAGAATAAAGTCATTCACCGTCTCCACAGAAGAGCTTTTTCTCACTGTCAGGTACATTAACTGCAACAATGAGTAACATGTTAATGGAAATAGATGTGATTGCGCATACAAGCATAACTTTTTTTTAAACTTAGCCATTAATGTTCAGACCCTTTGTGTTTGTGTAATAGAGAGTGGGGATCACCTATCTGTCTATACTGAATGAAGATAATGTTAGTTAATATCTTAGCCTCCTAAGACCCGAGCTTTGGTTTGGCTTGCATTTTAGATTTCTTCCAGCTATTTTGAGGTTAGGAAGAACCAGTAAATATAATAATCAAATATTTTTCTTTGAACATGAAGCAGTGTAATTGTCCACGATGTACAACAGGTTCCAGTTACACAGAATTAAGTACAAAATCACAAAATCACTTAAATTTGATATTTTTGGTCTAAAAACTAGACCTATTTTCTTGGGACGTTTTGCTCATCAAGAAAAAGCATTAATTTAAGAATTGTTAGATATTTTTACTGAAAACAAGACAAAAATACTAAGAATTTTTTTTTCTTGAAACTCAGTTTTTGCAGTGTGTACATCTATGATCGCTCATCTTACTTTTTATGCACTTGTATAGTCTATTTATTTATCTATTGTTTGTTTTTTAACACCAGTCAGGAGCAGCACCCCTTTTTTTTGTTATGTTGACAATAAAAGCATCTAATTTTACCAATAAAGCTTTAATGGTGACATAGAATGATTGAACGGAGTATTTATCCTTGTTCTGTGATGTGACATGTAGACAAAAAATTTTTGGGGGGGTCTGTAATGCCTTAGAAGCTTCCTAAAAACCTTTCTCAGATAGCTCTATTAGGGTGGGGGATTTTAAACAAGTGGTTTTGCAATCTCATTACTGATTGGCTGACTTTGCTGCCACTCAAAAAATGTAGCCAATTATTTTAAAGTGGAGGGGCAGTTAGATGCCTGTGATGTCATAAGCATCAGTTTTTCAGATTTGGCTGTTTTCTGGCTGACATTTCTAAAAGAGGAATTTCTATGAGACTGAGATGTTTAGCATGTTTAGCACTTTTTGTATGTTTGTGAATGTGGGTAGACTACCATTATTCAACAAAGACAAGGTAAAAATGTTTTTTCATTCTCTGTCCGCTTTAAATGTTTGCGTACAATGACCCACACAGTGTGCCTGTCCAGCACTAAACTCACAGTTAGAATATCATACACACACATATATGTATCAATGTATATACTTGAATGTTCATTCAAGATGTCACCTTCTCTCTTTGTTTCCTTTCTGTCTGCTCCTAGTAGTCTTATTGCTCATACAGTCGTCTTCCTTTGGTCTTGATGGAGCTGGACTCACCAAATGACTTCTCTTTAAAGTCACCGACATGAGCACTCAATAATGTAGTGACTGTAAGGGAATAGCTCATTGCCCTTTTCAGAGTGCAGCCAGATGCTAGACAACTTGCACCGAATAGCCATAATTATGATGGGCAAATATCAAAATGCTGCGAGAACATCATCCGGTTATCATCTTCGGTGCTGTTAATGTTGTCATCATGTTAATGCCCACGCTGGATTAGATTTAATATTTGTATAGTTCTGTATGGTTCTGGTAGAAACAAAAGTATCTAGTGGAATGTTGCGGCTGACAAAAAAAATGAACGTGAAATAAAGGAATAACATTTTTAAAGGTGCATTGTGTTAATTTTAAGATGATCTCTTGACATACACTCACCTAAAGGATTATTAGGAACACCATAGTAATACTGTGTTTGACCCCCTTTCACCTTCAGAACTGCCTTAATTGTATGTAAGCCCATATTGATAGGATAGCATCTTGCAGTTGATGGAGATTTGTGGGATGCACATCCAGAGCACGAAGCTCCCATTCCACCACATCCCAAAGATGCTCTATTGGGTTGAGATCTGGTGACTGTGGGGGCCATACAGTGAACTCATTGTCATGATCAAGAAACCAATTTGAAATGATTCGAGCTTTGTGACATGGTGCATTATGCTGCTGGAAGTAGCCATCAGAGAATGGGTAAATGGGGGTCATAAAGGGATGGAAATGGTCAGAAACAATGCTCAGGTAGGCCGTGGCATTTAAACGATGCCCAATTAGCACCAAGGGGCCTAAAGTGTGCCAAGAAAACATCCCCCACACCATTATAACACCACCAGCAGCCTGCAAAGTGCAAGGCATGATGGATCCATGTTCTCATTCTGTTTACGCCAAATTCTGACTCTCCCATCTGAATGTCTCAACAGAAATTGAGACTCAACAGACCAGGCAACATTTTTCCAGTTAAGTCTTCAACTGTCCAATTTTGGTGAGCTTGTGCAAATTGTAGCCTCTTTTTCCTATTTGTAGTGGAAATGAGTGGTACCAGGTGTGGTCTTCTGCTGTTGTAGCCCATCCGCCTCAAGGTTGTGTGTGTATTGGCTTCACAAATGCTTTGCTGCATACCTCGGTTGTAACGAGTGGTTATTTCAGTCAAAGTTGCTCTTCTATCAGCTTGAATCAGTTGGCCCATTCTCCTCTGACCTCTAGCATCAACAAGGCATTTTCGCCCACAGGACTGCCGCATACTGGATGTTTTTCCCTTTTCACAAAATTTTTTGTAAACCCTAGAAATGGTTGTGCGTGAAAATCCCAGTAACTGAGCAGATTGTGGAATACTCAGATCGGCCTGTCTGTCACCAACAACGATGCCACTCTCAAAACTGCTTAAATCACCTTTCTTTTTCATTCTGACATTCAGCTTGGAGTTCAGGAGATTGTCTTGACCAGGACCACACCTAAATGCATTGAAGCAACTGTCATGTGATTGGTTGATTAGATAATTACATTAATGAGAAATTGAACAGGTGTTCCTAATAATCCTTTAGGTAAGTGTAAGACCTTACATAAAGAACTTTTATTGTGTTTATTACCTTAGACTGATCTGTTGCTATCTATAAACATCTGAAATGTTTTTTCCAGTCGGGCTACCACTATGCGTTTCAAAAGGATGGGGTGAGCTGTGGACTGAGCAATGCTAGATACCCCTAAAAATCTACACAGTGGACCTTTAAGCCATTATGATTTTAGTTTAATACGCTTTTAAAAACCTTTATACTATCTGTAAAGGTCACGTTCTTCCTGGTACCATTTTTAAACCCTAGTTAGTGTGTAATGTTGCTATAATAGCATAAATAATACCTGTAAAATGATAAAGCTCAAAGTTCACTGCCAGGCGATATATTTTCTTCAATAGAATTCCTCTTTAAAAGCCTACAACGAACGGCCGGTTTGGACTACAGCCCTCTATTTCCTGCTTTATTGACATCAGTAAAACAGTTCGTTTACTAAACTCCGCCCACAGAAATATTGCAGTCACCAGCTTTGGCTCAAATGGCTCTGCTAAGCTAAGCTGCTATCGAATCACAGCACACTAAACAAACTACACAATCAGAACTCGATACGTATTTCTGAAGGAGGGACTTCACATAACAAGGAAGACATCAGCCTGTTTTGAGGACAGTGAAAACAGCGCTATACAGATAAGTAAATTGTGTGAAAAATACCTCGTTTTTTACACGTGAAACATGAACACATGTTATATTGCCCACTATAAACACAATCAAAGCTTCAAAATCACAGACAGAACGGGAGCTTTAAACAAAAATATATAAATGACAAACAAGGATGAACATCACAAAAAAAACATCTTTAAAAATGCTTACAAATCTAATTTTTGCATTTTTAGAGTTTAAGGAAATAAGGACGAACAAGACAAAAAGAAACATTCTTAAAACATTTTTAGTAAAGTAATGTTTATAATTTTGTAGTTTTTCATAAGCTTTTAAGAACTTTTAATTCATTTTTGTAACCAAAAAACGCACAGGTGACAAATAAAGATGAATGAGACATAAAAGATGCTTCTTTAAAAATGTGTTTAGTAATGTAATGTTTGTATTTTTGTCATTTTAATATGTTTTAAAAAATGTTTTTATGTGCTTTTCAAAATGTTTCATACTAGATTTTTTTTTACCAAAAATGCATGTGGCAAAAAGGATAATCAAGAAGAAAAGAAATATTCTTTTTAATAAATCAATAACTTTTTTTAAACAAGACAAAAATAAATATCTTTAAAAAATGTGAAAAAATGTTATATATTTCTTTTTTTAAGAAAACATTACATTTGTGCTATTTTAACTACTATCTTAGCGACCTTGACACACAGTGACTTTGTGTTTTATTGCATTTCGGTTGTGTGAGATTTAGAGGGACATGTAGGAGATGGACCTGACATTTTGAAATGATTGGAGGGGAGGTGTATTTCAGAAAGGACACAGTGTAAAAGTATATATGTAGGGATGAACAGACACTGTAAAGACAAAGATTATAAGGAGACTTAAGGAACACAAGTGAGGAGGCCTGAGGCTTCTGTCGTCCTGGTTTAATCTGTCCTTCCCTTTAAAGTGGAAAAAACATGTCTGTTGGGAGGACCGTGACTGACGTGACCCTTTGCCACTTTCTGTGAAAGTCGACCTTTGAATGACCACACAGAGAAACCCAGATTACACTCATCATGTCTCATAACACTCAGATGGATTTTTATAGTTTCTAAAGAATATAGGTCGAGATGAGAAAATTTTGCATGGAAGCTGATGTTTGCAGCAGGTGCAATGAAAATAGTGCAGCGCCTGAAAATAGTCCTCTTGGCAAATTTCAATAGCTGTGGACTGTTTTCGGGTACTATGTGATATCATTGGAAAAATATAGAAACTCTTTGGTCATTTTTGAGCACAATGCTAATGGTCCAATCAGATTCAATGGATCACTCCAAGCTATGCTAAAAGTGGTAGCGCCAGATCCAGAGATCGGCTGAATGGACTCCAAAACGACAAAAATCAAATGTTTAACGCTAGAAAATGAGCATATTTTCAAAAAAAGGTGGAGCTTATTTTTGTTTCTATCCCCAAAATGTAGTCATGGCCAAAAGTGTTTGGCACCCTTGTATTTTTTTCCAGAAAATTAAGTGTTTCTCACAGAAATTTTTGCTATACATGTTTATTTCCTTTGTGTGTATTGGAACAAAAAACAGAGGAAAAAAGCTAATTTGACATAAAATTACTCCAAAAATGGGCCAAACTAAATTATTGGTACCCATATTGGATTGCACAACCTTTCGAAAAAATATCTGAAATCAATTGCTTCCTATAACCATCAATAAGCTTCTTACACGTCTCACCCGGAATTTTGAACCACTCTTTCTTTGCAAACTGCTCCAGGTCTTATATTGCAATAGCCATTTTAAGATCTCTCCACAGGTGTTACATGGGATTTAGATCTGGACCACTTCAGAACTCTCCAGCGCTTTGTTTCCATCCATTTCTAGGTGCTTTTTGAAGTATGTTTGGGGTCATTGTCCGACTGGAAGACCCATGATGTCGGAAAGAAACCCAGCTTTCTGAAATCTGGTAATCCTCAGATTTCATGATGCCTTGCACACAGTCAAAATAGGCAGCAAAATAACCCCAAAACATCTTTGAACCTCCAACATATTTCACTGTAAATACTGTGTTCTTTTCTTTGTAGGCTTCTTCTGTTTTCGGTAAACAGTAGTATGATGTGCTATACTAAAAAGCTCTTGGTCTCATCTGTCCACAAGACGTTTTCCCAGAAGGATTTTGGCTTACTCACGTACGTTTTGGCAACTGTAGTATTGTTTTCTTTTGTCTCTGTGTCAGCAGTGGGGTCCTTCATAGCGTTTCATTTCTTTCAGATGTCGACAGATAGTTCGCAGTGACGCTGATGCACCCTGCAAGACAGCTTGAATTTCTTTGGAGCTTGTTTGGGGCTGCTTACCCACCATCCCGACTATCCTGCAACCTTTCATCAGTTTTTCTCTTCCATCCACGTCCAGGGAGATACAGTAAGCTACAGTGACATGGGTTGCAAACTTTTTAATCATGTTGCACACTGTGGACAAAGGAGCATCTAGATCTCTGGAGATGGACATGTAACCTTGAAAATTGTTGATATTTTCACACAATTTTGGTTCTCATGTCCTCAGACAGTTTCTCTTCTCCATGCTTAGAAAAACAATGCAAAGACTGAGTCAACTTCTCTCTTTTTTATCTGCTTTCAGGTTTGATTTTTATATTGCCCACTCGTGTTCCTTTCCCCAGGTGAGTTTATAGAAGCATCACATGATTGAAACAACCCACTTTTTTGATTTCATGTGGTGCCGCTAGAACTGACAGGTGGGAGATGTCAAAGTACCGTGAGAGTGAGTCAAAATTAGATTTGTGTGATTTCTCGAATCTTGTTTGCGGTATTTTGACATCATCCACCTGTCGGTTCCTCAGGCACCGCATGAAGTCGAACAAGCCTAACCTTATTTATCCACAAATTTTAAAGGGTGCCAATCCTTTTGTCCGGCCCATTTTTTGAGTTTTGAGTGAAATGATGTCAAATTTTTTCCTCAGTTTTTTGTGTTTTTTCAATGCACACAAAGGAAATAAACATGTGTATAGCAAAACGTGTAATTGCAATACTTTTCTGTGAGAAATACTTCATTTTTTGGAAAATTTTCAGGAGTGCTGTCGTACAATCATCTAAAGGATTATTAGGAAAACCTGTTCAATTTCTCATTAATGCAAATATCTAATCAACCAATCACATGGCAGTTGCTTCAGTGCATTTAGGGGTGTGGTCCTGGTCAAGACAATCTCCTGGCATGGTTGTTGGTGCCGGTCTGAGTATCTCACAATCTGCTCAGTTACTGGGATTTACACGCACAACCATATCTAGTGTTTACAAAGAAGGGTGTGAAAAGGGAAAAACATCCAGTATGCGGCAGTCCTGTGGGCGAAAATGCCTTGTTGATGTTAGAGGTCAGAGGAGAATGGGCCGACTGATTAAAGCTGATAGAAGAGCAACTTTGACTGAAATAACCACTCGTTACAACCGAGGTATGCAGCAAAGCATTTGTGAAGCCACAACACGCACAACCTTGAGGCGGATGGGCTACAACAGCAGAAGACCCCACCGGGTACCATTCATCTCCACTACAAATAGGAAAAAAAGTCTACAATTTGCACAAGCTCACCAAAATTGGACAGTTGAAGACTGGAAAAATGTTGCCTGGTCTGATGAGTCTCGATTTCTGTTGAGATATTCAGATGGTAACGTCAGAATTTTGGCATAAACAGAATGAGAACATGGATCCATCATGCCTTGCTACCACTGTGCAGGCTGCTGGAATTGTGTGGGGGATGTTTTCTTGGCACACTTTAGGCACCTTAGTGCCAATTGGGCATCGTTTAAATGCCACGGCCTACCTGAGCATTGTTTCTGACCATGTCCATTCCCTTTATGACCACCATGTACCCATCCTCTGATGGCTACTTCAAGCAGAATAATGCACCATGTCACAAAGCTTGAATCATTTCAAATTGATTTCTTGAACATGACAAGGAGTTCACTGTAATAAAATGGCCCCAATAGTCACCAGATCTCAACCCAATAGAGCTTCTTTGGGATGTGGTGTAACGGGAGCTTTGTGCCCTGATGTGCATCCCACAAATCTCCATCAACTGCAAGATGCTATCCTATCAATTTGGGCCAACATTTCTAAAGAATGCTTTCAGCACCTTGTTGAATCAATGCAACGTAGACTTAAGGCAGTTCTGATGGCAGTATTAGTATGGTGTTCCTAATAATCCTTTAGGTGAGTGTATATATATTCCATGAGTGTTTCATTTATATTCAAGGCTATATTTTACCCTCTTCATCAACTAACATGTGTAAATCATGAGTCCAGTTGCTGTAAAAAGTAATAGCCCTTGATTCTCAGCAAGCTGCACAGTTTGAGGTATCTTTCATCTCTGTAGCGTGCACAGCGTGAACGAGTTACGAGTTTAATACTTAGGTAAGGGGGTTCATTCAAATCCCTAACTCTAAGTATGAGCAATAGATTATTTGATACTTGCTTTAGCACTAATAATTTTCATCCATCTTCCTTTTCCGTGCTTGTGTTTTGTCCCAAAGTAACATTGCCATGTTATGGCTTTTTATAAAGCACAGTCATAATTATTTTGTATGAATAATGAGAGGCGCGTTGAAAAAGACTTGACTGAAGATTGGGATTCTGCTCATGAAAGAATGCAGAGGTAGCCATGCTCCAGTGCCTGCGTACTGTGAATGAGAGAGAGAGAGAGAGAGAGAGAGAGAGAGAGAGAGTATATCAGGATCCATTAATCATATCACCTCATTAAAACACAAGAACAGAAAGGTTGGCAAGCGTGCGAGTGTGTATTTTACATGTGACTGCATATTACCTTAAATCTTAATTTGTTTAGTGCAACAGCTTAATAGCCAAATGTGTGTGTGTGGGGGGGGGCATGCCAGTTAATCCCAGCAACCTCCACTTTTCCAGTGGTGTAAATAAGGTCAGTGGGAGTGTACGATTGTGTCCTTGTTTCAAACGCGAATAGTGTTAGTAAACACACTGTCTATTAAAAGTCCTCCTCTGGACGGGGACGTGCATGCGAATGATGTTCATTTGCATCCTGCCAATCCATAAACTGCAGCCATATCGCCATTGAAAAGCTTTTCTTTTTCCAGATGGTCAGCTTCAGTATTGAGTCCCACAGGCGTGCATATACAAACACAATCTGAAAAGCACCGTGTAAGCTTGCCCAGGCGTGGCCATTTTTCTACGAAACGGAACAATTCAATTAGGTACAGAGAGTTCCCCTCCAAATTACTGATGAAGGATAAACAGGGTATTTAGAGGGCGCTCTCTCTTTTGTACGTGCACGTGTGTGTTTGCATAAAATCGTCTCTAATCTCTCCTTACCCAACACTTGGCTAGATTTTTCTAATTATGTTATAACTTATTTTAATGAGGAAAAGGCCTTTGTCTTATGCTGTTTGGTTAATATTCATAATAGTCATGCTGAGAGTGTAAAATGTGTGTCGCCAAAATAGGTCATATAATAAAAAACATTTCTTACCAAAGTTTAAATTGAGCTTGTTTACAGTATATAATTTTACTGATCATTGATGTATGAGTTTCAAACTTTTATTTTACTGTCTAATTTAATTTCACTTACAAAAGCGTTCTGTATTACAATACATTTAAGCATGTACCATGGTAGTCTATAAAATAAACTGGTGTATAGACGGTTTCATCGGATGCACGTGATACACGTCTGGATCCGAACTTTATTTCCGGTTTCGTTTTTTTAATGGTCTGACTAGTTGCTAAACTGAATTCTCTTGCACAAATGCTAAATGCAATATCGTCGAAAATAACAAATGTTTTGGTTTCCTAGGTAATATATGTGTTGTTTTTTTTAGCTTGTTATATAAATAAACTACGTTTAAAGTACTTTGTTGTTATTTATGATTAGCGGAGTTTGCCGGAAGTTACGTGCGGACAGCAACAGCCACTTGTTTATGTTGTTACTGCTGAAACCATCTATACCACGTACACTATTGTTTAAAAGTTTTAAAACACTGTTTCTCATGATCTTAAAAATCTTTAACTGTAAAAAATCTTTAAAAAATGATTTATATTGACTAGAGATGAGTTGTTATAACTAAAAAAAAGTCAAATAAGTAATGTAAAATGACAGAAACAAATTTATTTGTGTATTACGGAAAATTTCTGTAATTCTGTAATCCCAGCTGCTGGAATTTTTACAGATTGTTTTTTACAGTTTTAACGTAAAATTACAGAAACAATATTTTGTATTACGGAAAATGTCTGTAATTTATTGTGCACGTTATTTTACAGTATTTTTCTGTCACCCCTGCTGCCGTAATTTTCCTGTTTTTTACAGATTGTTTTTACAGTGTAAATTTTATGTTATAGCAACTCATCTCGTCAAAATATTGTAAGTTTAAATGACTTGTAATTCTGATTAAAGTTGATGAAAAAAATAAGGCAGCAAAAAAGATATACACTATATATACACTATAATTGTGCCAACATGTTTAGTTTAGTTTAGTTTAGTTTAGTTTAGTTTAGTTTAGTTTAGTTTAGTTTAGTTTAGTTTAGT
The DNA here is from genome assembly GCF_027580225.2 of Misgurnus anguillicaudatus. Classification (NCBI taxonomy): domain Eukaryota; kingdom Metazoa; phylum Chordata; class Actinopteri; order Cypriniformes; family Cobitidae; genus Misgurnus; species Misgurnus anguillicaudatus. The sequence goes on along the minus strand of NC_073350.2, from coordinate 27,189,305 downwards.
TTAGTTTAGTTTAGTTTAGTTTAGTTTAGTTATATAACCAGTGTTGGGAGTAACGCATTACAAAATATAATATATTACAGTAATATATTAGTTTTTGCTGTAACGCAGTAATATAACGCATTACTAATATTGTAATATTGTACTCGTAACAGTCTTAGAAACGCGTGTTACAACAATGCATTTCAAAATTAGACTGTGTTATTTTTATTTTATATTTTTTACCAATACCGCGCGACCAGCATCTACACAGTAAAAGCTGCGGGTAAAGTAGTATGTCTGTTTCCGGGTGCTGCATGCAGCATGTTCATTTTTACTTTAATTTTGTATTTAACCTGCGATTTGGACGCGGTGCGCGTCAAATATAGACGCGTATCTTAAAGAGCCGCTTCTGGGAAGTCCGCGGCTGTATAAGCATTGACTAAAGTGTTCGCAATCAGGTCCGGTGGCGCCGCACACACATAATTCTGCGAATAAAGGCACTAAGTAAAAGCAACAGAAAGTTTCTATCGGTCTCCCATGTTGCTTGAACCCCAGAAGTAAAGCGACTTTTAGAAAGCTTCCATATCAACACCAGCAATGACAAGGCAAGCTAACGTTGCTATGGTTAAAGTCCATATACATAATTGATTGCTAGGCTATTTCTGGGCTATCTACAGATTTATTACAAACAGCAACCTAAACTACAACGTAACATTAATGTAGACTTAAACATGGTTATCTAAATATAATTTAGTACATTTCAACATCACTGTTTAAAGTTTTTACCAGCCTTTGTATGGTAACGTAGCCTATGCATTGTTTGGCAAAAAGCAGTGTTCCTCTGTTTGTTTGGTTTTATTAAGCAATTATATGTTAGTCTACATGTAATCCGAGCTGTATTCCTTGAGGCCTAATCCACCAATAGCACTTTTTGATAAATTGTGTCTACCCAGTGCATGCCAGGTTTGTGCTGTGAATCTGAATTAAAAGTGAATTAAAGAATAGAAATGAAAAGAGGTTGCGTGTCTTGCCATGTTATTGGGCTATAGGTTGCATTGTAGTGGGCTCTAGCTCTATTGTGTTTGGTATGTCTACCATAATTTACCAGACTTTTATCAGATCATTTGTCTATGTTTATGATTCTGACAGTGATTGTTACTGTATTTTGCCATAAGTCGTCACTGTGCCTATTCAAAGCTCGAGGGCCAACACATAACTTCTAGATTTATAAGCAGCAATAAACTACATTTTAACATTTTATAATGCCAAGTCATACTTCTGTTATTTTGATGAAAGTAACTCAAAAGTAGTGTAACTCATTACAGTTCAGAGACAGTAATATTGTAATGTAACTAATTACTTTCAAATGACAGTAATTTGTAATATATAATGTATTACACTTTGGAAGTAACTTGCCCAACACTGTATATAACACATTTAAAACAACAGGTGTTGAAGCCAAAGTGCTGTACAATAGATAGATACAGTTAAGATAAAATAAAAGCTATCCATAATATACACAAAAAGACATCATAAAAATAAATACTAGACCATCAGTTCTATTAATTTCTTTTATTAAAAAATCCTCAAAATTGTATTTTTAAAAAATCTGAAAAGGTCCAAATCATAAATAAGTACTGTTTAAAAACTTCAGTACTGTTTAAAAACCGTCTCAAAGACCTCAAAAACGTATTGATTAAGGGGCTGTCCACACGGAGACGTGTATCACTGTATACGTATACATTTTTTATCATATTGGCGTTTCATCCACACGGATCTGGCGTTTTGGGAGACTGAAACCGCTATTTTTTGAAACCGGGTCCTAAAGTGGATAAATCTGAAATCGACACCCTTGCGGTTTCGTGTGTACAGCCAATCCGTATATTTTGTGAAGCGAAAACGTCATCACATCACGTGTCGGAAGCGTACGTCACACGTAACCGCAACAACCATAAAGGCGGACTATGTGATTGTGTTCGTGCTACAGAAGCTACTAAGCCTACTAGCTTTATTACAGCAAAATCTATTGCTTCTATGCAATTGTGGTGAGCAACAAGCGATAATGGACAACACCATACGTTGGTTATGCGCATGCTCAAAGTCTTCTTCTCTGTGTATAGTGTATATCTGTGGCAGAATTACAGCGCCCCATACTGGTCTGGCATATATACTACACCGCTTTCAGTCAGTTTCAGTGGTTGCAGATATTTCTTGAGACGACGCCGTGTTTACGGATTATTTTTTTAGGACAAGGAAAAAAATTATCGGATAGGGAAAGCACCGGCTTTGTGTGGACATAGCCTAAAATTACAAGTTTGTTTTAATTATTTTTGGATACTATCAGCATAATCCCCATAGTTACATTTAGTGTCATTCCATAGTTTTGATTAATTGACTATTGCTAAACTTTTGAACAGTAGGTTACTACTAAACCATGCCACATAAATACAGTTATCAGTTAAAAATGGCATTTATTACCATGGTGTTGTAAAGGTTTTTTCTTTTAACTCATGCTATAATGATGTAAACCCCTCATAATTCATGTGACCAGCTGAGGTCTTAAGGTCATCTTATTTATTCTTTTCATGCTGTGTTTTTCTCTCTTTGTGAGCTTTTACAAGTGTAAGGTTAAACATAGTTGTGTGCACAAATGTGTTTTGTTGAACTCAAGGTCAAGCATTAAGGTCAAGAGTTCCACTAGCATAGCTGTAATCTGCTCTGAATGGAAACGAGCAACTGCACTTATTTATTTGCCACAGGGTTATAACCTTCCTATTCTTTGAGAAATTAGGTTATTGCAGACAATAAGGTACAAACCCTGCCACATGCATCAGAAAAAAAGTTTAAAAAGTGGTCTCTAGCTGTCACTGGGGTAGTACGGTTTCAAAAAGTACACATTTGTACCTAAAGAGTTCATATTAGCACCGCAAAGGCACATATTGGTACCAAAAACTGCAATTGTACATCTTGGTACCAAATGTATACATATTTGCACTTTGTTTTAGAAGCATATGTATTGGTAATGTTGAATAATTATTATTTGAAAGTTCTGTTCATTTGATAATAAATTATTTGTTTAAAAACGACTTTGGTTGTTAAATAAATGTAAAGTTTCAACAGGTGCCATCACATATTGGTATTTTAATCTCAAAGAGACCTAATGAAGGTGATTATCAGGTCTTGTCATGCTTCTCATGCATACGCAAACATGCCATAATTTTCCCATTGATGTTTTCAACCAATTAAGAATCTCATTAGGTGAATTGGATTAATGATTTAATGATTCCTTCATTGGCATATAAATCAGGTCATAGTGTCGGCGACTCAGATTTGCATCAATAATAAATCATTTCAAAGGACTGACACCTTCATTCTTTCTAGTGCACTGGTCATTAATGGCTGAAATTCGGAGCTTTATTATTGTATTGTTTTTCTTTCTGAGTGCCACTTTAAATCCTTGTTTGACTTTTTCAAGATGCTATCAGTCTCAGCTTTTTCCAGGGTAGAGAAAGTATAAAAAAGACACAGAGATAAGGAGGGTGCAGGACAGGACAACCGAGTATTTGTAATCCAGGATTTGTCATGTTTTCAACAGATTTTCAGCTAATCATAAATCCAAAATCCAATCTGGAGTCTGTGGCTAACTCCAGTAAGGTCCCGATGGATGACATTCTCGCAGATTGTTCTATAGCGCTGCTCGCCAACAGCCTCCATACAACTTACATGCAACCGGACCGTGGATGCCTGAACAGAATTTCAAATCAGCCTTGGAGCGATGAAATGGCCACGGGCGTCTTTATTCCCAGCCTGGCTAGAACCGGGCCTACAACAGGACAGCTGTAAAAACGCTTTAGCTTTGATTGACTGATGCACTGAGCTGTACCGTCACCGTAATAATCTCTTTCTATATGGAGATGAAATTGGTTTTTGCAATGTGTTCATCACATGTTTTGTATGTCCTGGAGGTGCATGTATTCATATGCTTTCTGAAAACAAATGTTTGTTTAAATTGTATTACACTTGATTTGACAAGGCTAATGCAGAAGCAATGAGAATCGTAACCCATAAAAATCTCGACACAGGAATCAATGTAGTTCACACATATATTAAATTACACCCCTCAGCACAAATGTCAGATCCTGTATTTTTTTATAGTCAACACACCACTTATTCCATCTAAATCGAGATAAGGGCTAAATGACCCACAATCTCACTGGTCATTGTTTGTAACCTACATCAGTGTACCCTAGAGAGAAATGATGGGTGCTTTTAATGACACATACTGTAAGGAGAGGAATGACATCAGCTCTTTGTGAGACTGTCTGCCGAAAAATGATCCCATAGGTTGTTTGTGCAAGCAGCTTATTATGACCTACAGTTATCATTGCAAAAGTATACCCCAATATTTGTCATGATGACTGTAGGCAAAAGTTTCACCTGCTGCCAGTAGCGTTAATTTAGTAAACACATCTATGGGACGTTTTGGGGATTGGACAAACGATAAATGGTCATATGGGTTGGAGGATAGGTTGCTCTTAGTTCTGTGTTACACACATTACATTTATGCATTTTGCAGACGATTTTATTCAAAATGACTTAAGTAGCGCAAATACCCTTTGAGTGGGGAGGAATGTGATATACACCTTCAAATTAATAGAACTCAAGCTTTTTTTGGTCTAGAAGCCTAATCTTGATCTTGTTTTAAAGAAGACACTTTGGGGCTTTTCACAGAAGTGTCAACAAGGTAAAAATTTTAAATAAATTAATTGTTATAGCAGTTTACATTTATCTTAATAAATAAAAATAATTCCATAACATATTGATTTTATAAATATAATTATAAAAATGTAAATATTTTACAAAAGTAATAATGCACACATGAAGCCATAAGTCTCGTGTCTGATTCAAATTGAAAAATTAGGTTTGTGTCACACTTTTAGTGGTTTTACCAACAACGGCCACTAGGTGTCAACGGTTTGCTGCATACTCTTGTCACAAATTAATAAATTACTGTCAGTTCATTATGATTACTGCAAAAAGGTTTTGAAAATGAAAACTACATTCTTAGAGCTTTCCAACAATATATACTGCAACACATTCTCACTTCCCAAGGCGTCAAAATATGAAGCATGTCCAAACGCCTTCAGCGTCAGTATGAAGACGTAAAGGGTGCCCCTATGCGTCACTATATAGACAAAATGGGAACTCCGTTGCTTTCATGCTAATCCCTCAGCGTCAGATATAGACGAAAGGGAATCCCGGAAGGTGATGCCATCACGTTATGCGACGATCGGCAGGATCATGCCACTTCTGGACGGTAACTATTCAATTTTTTTCCAATTTTTAAACCATTGTCGCTTGGGGTTGGGGTTAGACTTGGGGTTTGGATGTCAGTTTATTTATACTTTTTGTCTTCTAATTTTTAAGCCACTGTTGCTTGGGGTTAGAGTTCGGGTTTGGGTTAGGATGTCTGTATTGGTTTATACTTTTTGTCTTCTGATTTTTAAACCATTGTCGCTTGGGGTTGGGGTTAGAGTTTGGTTTGGGTTAGGATGTAACAGAAAGTCGTTCTAACCCCAACCCCAAGCGACAATGGTAAAAAAATTGGAACAAAAATTTAGTAGTTACCGTCCAGAAGTGGCATGATCCTGCCGATCGTCGCATAACGTGACGGCATCACCTTCCGGGATTCCCTTTCGTCTATATCCGACGCTGAGGGATTAGCATGAAAGCAACGGAGTTCCCATTTCATCTATATAGTGACGCATAGGGGCACCCTTCACGTCTTCATACTGACGCTGAAGGCGTTTGAACATGCTTCAGATTTTGACGCCTTGGGGAGTGAGAATGGGTTGTATAGTTTGTTGTGATAGACATGAAATGTACATGGAAAATATTGAAGTAAACTTAGGTGTCCCGCTCACGGGACAGCGCCACTTAACAGGCTAAAGTGCATTCAAGCTAAACCTGCACATTTTTATCAGCATGTGGTAATTGAACCCATGACCTATTGCACGGGTAACACATGGATAAATGAATACAGCAACATTAGAGTGGTCATAAAACACTTTTTAAGACTAAAAAAGAATATTTACATGCAAAATGTTTATATTGGACTAATTAACAAAACTGTGAACCTCTGAGCCATATGTAAAAAAATTGTAGACGTTTTGGGCATGGATAAATTGCAATGGCAATAACTTCACAGTTTTGTTTATTTTAATTATGTAAATGTTCTTTTTTACTCTTAAAAAGTGTTTTATGACCGCTCTAATGTCGCTGTTGCATTTAATATAGCCTAGCCTATATTTAATCAGCACAGACAGATTTCCAAAAAATTATTTTTAAATAAACGATTACAGAACTGAGAGAACTTATTAAAGTACTTTTAACAAGCTTCAGGCTGTTTTTCAATTTAGCCTCTAAGGACAGTGCTGTTATTGCTTAGAATATATTTGTGGAAACATCATCAACATCAGAAGTTGTTTATTTTCTAAACAAAATTAATTTTGAAAAAAGACCAGACAAAGCAGGAAGAAAAAATGTCTGATGATGTTTAGCTGTATGGGTCATCAGTTTTTTTTATATTAAGCACACAGTTGTCACTTATTGGACTTCCATATTATTTGTTTTTTCTAATGGGTACCATCAACTGTGTTTACCATAATTTATTTAAAATATATTCGTTTTGTGTTTTACAGAAGAAAAAATGTATACATCTTTAAAACCGCATTAGATTGAGTAAATGATGACAGAATTTTCATTTTTAGGTGAACTATCCCTTTAAGTTGATATAAAAATGGTTTAGTGTCAGACTGGCCACGTTTCATTTCTGTCAGACCTGTGACAGCTTAATGCCAAAATACATGTGTTACCATAGCAATCCATAGCAGGAAAGTGAAGTCCGCTGAAAGTATGAGGAAGCACGTCTCGCACTCCTCACAGAGCGCGAGATCCCCCGGAGCGCGCAGAACCGGCCGGTGAACGCGTATGGTGGCATGCGGGAGCGCGGTGACAGTTCCCCTGCTGGGTTAAAAGATGACAAAATGAAACGAGCACACATGCTGGGACATCTCGTGTGAAAGGCTCACTAAACTACTACAACGAATATTTTGAAAGAAATGGGAACTAAATGTAATGTCTGTTTACTTAAGCACCCCAAAGATTTAATATCGATGCGGTTTGATGTTTATTTTAGATTTACTTATATATAAAATGGATCGGGTTGACATTTTATATTGAGATGCCAATATGCTTGCCCTGGAAAATAAATAAATGAAAATGCTACCACAAATCTTGGTAATGTGCTTTGTGGAAAAGCTTGGAGTTAATACATTTTTGACTTTAGTGAAATAATAAGTTTACTAAGGTTTTGGCAACACTTTACAACAAGGTTGTATTTTAGTAACATAGTTAATGCATTAGCTAACATGAACTAACATTGGACAACACTTCTAAAGCATTTATCTTATTTCATGTTAATTTTAGCATTTACTTATACATCTACTTGGGTGATTCTCACGAAACCATTGAAACACCACGGCACTAATGATTTTAGCTTTAAAATGTGTAATATAGTAACATTAAAAAGCATCAGGATTAACACAATACTGTGTTCTACCTTGCACAATGTGTGATTTCAACATAAGAATTTATAATTGTAAATTTTATCTCATTTTCTGCTGAAATTCTCATTACCGCAATGTGTCCGGCTGTGTTTGAACATGCGTTATGTTGTAATTTAATCAAATTATCACAAAAATATTAAGAAAAAAAATAAATGGATGTTTTGCTAGACTACTTTAGATGACAGAAAAAATATTTACTGAATATTCATGTATAATAATAATGAAGAAACATTAGGAAAATGTGTCCATGCCTGATGTTCTCATCCTCCGCAACACTTTTTGAGAACAGTTTAAGCACACATACAGAATTTTAATAAAGTTTGATTTTGAGGGACCAAGCACATGGACCAGTTACTTCAAGATGGCTACCAGGTAAGATCATTTTTTTACAGTTAATTTGAAATATTGTCTTGTCAGAATGCTTACACGACATTTTGATTATCATTACTGCAACAGATGCTTATTAAATGTTAATTTAATTAATAGAAGCATAATACTTTGATTTAAATGCATGTGCAGAATCTCCAAATTATGTTCTTTCAGGTTTGTCATGTCATTTTGAAAATATGTCAGTGTTGATGTTTTCTGACTGTTGCGGTAATGAGATTTTTAGGACTAATTTTTAAAATTATGTTACAAAAAGTGTTAAATGATAAGTAAAAGTTTTTAAATAGGGATGCACCGATAGGATTTTTTTGGGCCGATACCGATTCCGATTTAAACAGACAACTTCTGGCCGATACCGATGCCGATACCGATATTAAACACAGTTGGTCTATTAGCTAATTTATTCCTGCATCAAATTATTTTTACTGAACATGGATTGGATCTAATTAACATTCAACTGACCAACATAATAAGAGAGGCACAAATTAAGCTAAAACAAATATAAAAAGACAGCATGACAACCTTCAAAGGTGGTTTTTGCTATTCAGCATTTATTTTATTAACAACATTAACTCATATTTTACATATAATGGATTTCTTTATGCAGTTAATTAATAAACAATCGGTATCGCCCTTTCTCGTGCTATTGCGATATGCCGATGGTTTCAAATTCATCAAAAATCGGCCGATAAATATCGGTGGCCGATACATCGGTGCATCACTATTTTTAAATTAATGTTCCCATTTACTCCAGACTTTGTTTTTCAATGTCTGGTGGGAAAAAAGTAAATTTAAGCAATTTTTACATTTTCATGCTTGACATTTTTAAAACCAAGTTTTCGTGAGAATCACCCACTTATACATTACTTAAGGCACAATGACCTAACATTAACAATTATTATTATTAAAAATTAACTAATATGAAAAAAGTTCAATGAATTCTGAAAACATTGATCATTGTTAGTTCATGTTAGCTATGGCATTTTCTACAAATACAACTTTTTTTAAAGTGCTACCAAAGTCTAATTATGAATAAATAAAAATGCTACTTAACCACAAACCTTGGCAATGGTTTGTAGAAAAGCTTGGATTCACTAAACTTTTAGTAAAATAAAGTTTACTAAACTTTTATTACAGTATATATAAATAAAAAAGGATACTTCAAACCTTGGCCATGCTCTGTGCAAATGCTTGGAGTCAGCAAAAGTTAAGCAACACTTCAACCTGAAGTTTGACCTGCTTTAAATACCAATGTCTGTAGACCTGATTTTCGATATGCAAATCCACCTGCATAATTCGGTTGTACATAATATTGCATAATGCATAACAGCCACTCCAGTATTTTAACTCATGGGACATCCCCAGTCACTGGGGTGAAGCCTGTCAATCACACCACATGAATCAGCATTCCTCTGTCCCTGCGACCTTGTCAAACGGTGCTTGATATCTCCCCAAAGAGAAGCGTTATTATCGTTCCTCATTATCTGTCGGCTTTTACAGTCATTTGTTATGGTGACTGATGGACCTTTTAATCAGAAGAACGAGAGCAAGTTGTTGGAAACAAACTACGTTTCTCTGAGGAAAAATGATGTGCTGGCATGTGTGTCACGGCTGATGGCCGCTGTCATTCCTCACACACTTGAACAGATGCTTATATGTGAAGGGATGCCCATGATTACACACACACACTGGAACAACCTGATAATGTCTATAAGAAGGACAACTGGCCTTGAATTATGGGGTTAAAGGGATAGTTCACCCTAAAATGAAAATTCTGTCATCATTTACTCATGCTCATGTTGTTTTAAACCTGTATGAATTTCTTTTTTCTGATGAACACAAAAGAAGATATTTTGAGAAATAATTGTAAACACACAGCATATAGAGACCATTGACTTCTATAGTAGGATTAAAAAATATGATGGAATTTACCGTCAACTGTGTGCTTTCCATCATTTATCAAAATATTTTCTTCATCATTTATTACAATACTTCCAAAATATTTTTTTCCTACTATGGAAGTCAATGGACATTATGCTGTGTGTTTACCATCATTTATTAAAATATCTTTTTGTGTGTGTTAATCAGAAAAAATACATTTATACAGGTTTAGAACAACATGAGGATGAGTTAATGATGACAGAATTTTCATTCCAAATTGAATTTTCACCCAAACTATTACTTTAATCTCATGCAAACAGGTTCAATGTTAGGTTCTGTGAATGCATTGTGTTGTTATTTTCATGATAGTGTAGATCATTTACCAAGCCATTTTCATCATCCAAATTCTTATTCCAGACATTTTATTTTATGTTTTTCTCATGATTTTTATTAGTCTCCGTGGTGATACTCATTAGATGAAAAAATAGCTCTGATGTCTTTTAAATCGACATCAATTTAAGGAAGTACAACAAAAGCTCCCTTGGTGCATACATTCATATATGCATATTTGGTAAGTCTTTACAATAAGGTTTTATTTGTTAAAATGGGTGAACGTATTAGCTAACATGAACATCAGTGACCAGTACCGTTTTTCAGCATTTATCAATATTTGTTAATGTTAGTATTAAACCATTTCAGGTTACTTTATTGTATGTTAATAAATGCTGTATATAATACAGTATAGTTATATGTTAGCTAATGCATAAACTAATGTTACCAAATACAAGCTTATTGCAAAGTATAACCGGCATTTCAATGTTGATTCACCGTTGAATCACAAGGAAGTACAAGGTTGATTCAACGTTGAATTACCTTTTGATTTTGCAAATTAAATCAATGTATCAACATTGAACAAACAACTGACATTATTTCAACCAAAATTCAATGTTGATTTTTTTAAGCGTTTTATTAACCTTTTGCAACCGTTTAGCATTAACTGTTATATCACATTGTTTCAATGTTGAAACAAGAACTGACATTATTTCAACCATATTTCAACATTGTCATTTCAATTTTTGAAAAAAATATTACTTGTGGGTGCTTTGTTTTTGCGCATAATTTGTTCGTAACTGGTTTGAGGATGAAGTGCATTATTAGTTTTTGTATCCGAATGAATCCATCTGGCCAGGTTAGGAAAAGGGATGATAGAGGAAAGCAGTGAGTAGAGGACAGTGTGCAGAGCTTTCATGATCCAATTAAGAGATGATTGTGTTGAAGTTGCTAATCCTGATTTAAGAGTGCTGAGCGTGAGAGTGTGCCTAAACCTGCGTGAAAAACAAACATTATCCCATCACCAAAATCACGAGCTGGAAATTCCTTTTCCGTTATGCTGATGCGGCACATTGTTTAGAACAACCCAACCAATCAGATTCTATTCTGCTTGAGCACAAAATGAAAAGAGCTAATCTACAGACGTTGCACAAAGCAACACCCACATACACCAGTCCTTGAGATGAGTATTAACGACTAAAGATTAAAAGATACGCTACTGTTTATAGGTAGTGATTATTACCACACACACACACGCACACACACACTTCTCTTGCAGGTTTCATACACTGCACTTTAAAAAATAAAGGTGCTACATGTCAAAGAAGAACCATTTTTTGGATGTATGGATCCACAAAAATACCTTAAACATCCAAATCGTACTGTTTTTAAACGGTTATTGTGTGTCTGACATGTTTTCTTCTAAATTGGCATTTTTATGAGTTTAGATTTTGTAATTTCACTTGAATGGCATTGTAAAGGTTATTAGTCAATAATTGAAATGCCTTATTTAAACAAAAGTGACTTTTGTCATTTCATTGGTATTTAAAGCCCCCCTAACCTAAAACGCCCCAACCATAACTGCTCACAGACTCCGCCTTATAAGCACGTAATTTAATCTTCTGCCAAAGACACATGTTTTAATGTAGTCCAAAGCAAATCGCATACAGGGAGGGGAACAGAAGCTTTCTTTGCATTTAAAGAGACACATACAAAAACAGTGCGTTTTTTTATTTCATGGCCATGTTCAACATCATATAATGAAAAGGTCTGTGGTGTATTTTGAGCTGAAACATGACTGTTTTAATATTGCTGAAAACACCTAGGTTAGAGGCCCTTTACCAAATTTTACTGTCTTTCGCTGCAAACTCTCTAAGTGCAGGCAAGACTTAACTGTTGTAAAATCGCTAAAGATGCAAGTTTGAATATGATCCACAGCACCGTTTCGCTGTGATTCATCCAAATTGTCGTTCATCCAAATCTCTCTCTCTGTGCACTTAGAGGACTTTGATAAAAAAATTAAATGTATTCTGCCAAGATTATCTGGATTTGAAGCGAAGGTATTTGATGAACATGAAATATGTGCCGAAAGCATGCGGTTAATATTATTATCTCATTTTTGATGGAGGTGGCAATTAGCGTCTGTTGCATTTGAGCTCTTCAAATGGTTCTTTAAGGAACAAAAAAAATATTCTTCAATAGCCATGTTTCCATCACCATGATTTTATGTGCAAGTATTGCATCAAAAATGAGTGATGGAAGCGCCAAAGTCCCTTAATTCACAAAAGAGTTTTTACGCTCACTTGAAGTGGCTTTCGACTAACACAGTCTCACCCCATGGCGTCAATATTTGACGACACTTGACCATGCGTCAATATGTGACGGGGAGGGTATACCTTTCGCGTCATTTTTTAACGAACTGGGGACTTCAATACTATTACGTCCGTTGCATTCTCTTTTCCTATTTTCTTACCATTTTCGCGTCGGTTTAGGGTTAGATTACGCAAAATTAAACAGTGTACGCGAAATTAAACAGTTGTCACCTGGCGTTGGGGTTAGAGTTAGGTACGCGAAATTAAACAGTTGTCACCTGGCGTTGGGGTTAGAGTTAGGTTTGGGTAGGGATGTCATTATGTAAATCTAACCCTAAACCGACGCGAAAATGGTAAGAAAATAGGAAAAGAGAATGCAACGGACGTAATAGTATTGAAGTCCCCAGTTCGTCAAAAAATGACGCGAAAGGTATACCCTCCCCGTCACATATTGACGCATGGTCAAGTGTCGTCAAATATTGACGCCATGGGGTGAGACTGAGACTGGGTTGCTTTCGACTTATGCGAAAAAGTGTAAATGTGAATAATAAAAGATGGAAATGGGTGATTCTCACGAAATCCAGATTTAGAAGCCCTTGAAGCTTTTTTTGCACATATAAGATTAAGGTCTGAACTTACTATAGCCATTATTTTAGAATATTTAATAAATATTTCCTATAGAATTATTTACATTTTTTAGATTAGCATTATCAAAAATTATCATTACCGCAACATGATATTATATTAAATATATGCATTTACAAACTCATGTTTCGGTAATGAGAACTAAAAAGTTGTCTGGGTACTATGACATTTTTAACTTTTATCTGGAGAGAAAAAATAAGAACTGCTTACCTGGTAGCCATCTTGAGTGTCACAGTCAATTATGTCCCTTCCAACAATTTTTTTTAAAATGTTAGTTCCTTGAGGGCTTAAACAATGATTAAAAATTGTTGCGGAGGATGAGAAAATTGGTCTTGGACACATTTATATTCCTTATTATTATCTCTATTTACCAATGATCACCAAATACCACATGTTTCTTTACTATAAATGTTTATAGTATAACATGCACTGAAGCTTTTTATTTTTTAGATTTTTTAATTATAAATATTTCCATGTCAAATATTGGATGGATGGATGGATGGATGAATGAATGAATGAATGAATGAATGAATGAATGAATGAATGAATGAATGAATAAAAGGTGAAAATAATTGACAATTATAAGTATGAGAGTTTGTACGAATGTAAATACATTTTTAAATGTGTCATGTTCTGATTATAAGCTTTTATTTGTTGGAAAAACATTTCCTTGATTCTTCTGCTCATTCTTATTCTGTTTGTTCCAGAACACTTCATTTCCACAGAAATGTTCACAGTGTCCAAATTTTTTCCAAACCTGACTCAGATGAGACTTAATGGGTATTCGTAGCATTGTGTGTGTGCGTGTGTGTGTATTTGTCTGGCTTTGTTACAGCTCTGTGAATTAATTGTGTTGTTCTTGGTTGTGTTTGCTCATGAATTCCGCATAAACATGCTAACATACACAGCACCTCCCCTGAGCCGTGTACGCAAACACAAATACATTTTGAACAAACCCTCTGTGTGCATGTACATGTTCATGAATAAAATACTTTAAGTTATCTTTACAAAAAGTCTGTCAGCGATTGCCAGTAGGAGAGCTAAATATAGCTTGTGCCAAGAGAAGCTCTTTAACCTGTAGAACAATGCCTTATTAAAAGGCCTTTTTTCAAAGCATAGGCTACATTAAAAACCGCCGGCTGTACTTATTATATGTAAGTACGCAATCGTTTCTTAACTGTAGAGAAAGTTTCATCACGCTCCCATTGTATCCGGTTGCCCCTGAATGACCACAGCAGAGCTGAACGGACACAACGGGCCACTTCATCTGTGAGATCATTTCACATCTGCCACCTGTACCGCTGCTGCAGCATCAAGCAGACACCATGGCCAAAACAGTGGAAGGACTGGGAAGGATAGATTCAGATGCCGCTGTCCCCAGAGTAAGGCGACCTGTCAGTGGACCTCTGCTTAAACCTCATACCGTCACACCTCGCTGACTTCAGCTGGACAGGGGTTGAGACGAACTCATCCAGAGTGGCATCAGGGCCTTTGCTTAAATGATTTGCTTTAAGATGGTTTCAGAGAGGGGGATGCAGAGATGAGAGGTACTGTATGGTGATGCCTGCAGATAGGAAACGAACTCCAGGGGTGGAACCAAAGACATTTTTTGTCTGACATCACATGTTAGCTATGAGGTTGAGAGTCATAGAGAGATGCCACACATCCTTAAATTTCCTAGTTGTCCTATGCAATGCGAGTTTACAGGTGATATTTGTTCCTCACAAGAGATTTGGTGCACGGTTAATCTTTTAGTTATTTATAGTGCCAGAGCAATGTGAACTCAACCCTGTAATAAAAAACATTAAAAAATATTCCAGAATCTATTTATTGGTGTCAAGTTGTAGTTGTTACCCCAAGATATTAAAGTATTGCAGTACTATAATACATTTTCTCTTGTTTCTATTTTGGGGTTGCTTTGTTTTTCCTATTTGTTTATTCATTTCATCAGCAGTGAAGGTTGAATTTCAGCTAGAGAGACTGAGCTTTGCATTACTTTTCCCCATCAATATTTTTGTGCATAAACTAGGTGTGTATATTATGTGTGTATACAGTATCTTTGTCAGGACTCACATTCATATACGTTCCTTTCATTTTCAAGGGTTCGGTCTATTGATCTGTATATTTAATTTCATCCAGGAAAGCCCATCTGTAAAGGGATTCCTTCTCTCTGTCTCTGTCTCTCTCTCTCTCTCTCTCTCTTTATGTCTCTCTCTCTCTCTCTCTCTCTCTCTCAGCACTTTGTAGCTCCATAGTGTTGTTTTACAAGCAAGAGAATGTGAAATGGCTTGAGTCTCTCTCTCTGCTGGGTAGAGATGCATCAGCAGGATGCCTGCCACTCGTAATGCAGAGACAGGGGATTGTGAGAAAGACTACCTCTCCTGAAAGTAGAAACCAATCAACACATCTGTTACCCTTTATATTGCACAAATTGAAAAAAGTGTAACACTGCGATTTCGCAAAAACCACCAAATATCGCTAAAAAGCTTTTGCGCTCAGGTGATTTTAAGGCAATTCAAACAGGAAATATATTGCAAAACTAAAAGTCGCATGATCATTCTTTAAAGGCACACTGCTGAACTTTTTGGCCACTAGGGGGCGCTAGACATGTATTTTTCACGCCTAGCGCCCCTAGAGCCCACAAGCGCCGCAGCACTGTCGCAAAGGAAAAGAACTGGCCAACCTTAAAACTAAACTAAAAACTAAACCTTTAAAATGCTAAACGATCAACATTTTGAGGCATGTTACAACTTTCTGATGAGGAACTCGTGGCAGAAGCCATTTCTCAATCTGAAGGTTGCAGCCTCCGGATGTCGTATTTCTATGCTGCATACGTCATCAAGACTGTCTTATTTCAGAATATTAACAATTATAAAGTTGACTATTATACTTAGTTAATCGTAAATTGTTGCAGTATGCTTATAACTTGCGTATGTAATGCTCAGTTTACCTTATAAAACCAGGCTTGATGACGTATGCAGCCTGCATATTTGACCTCCGGAGGCTGCAGCCTTCCAATTCAGAAACGACCAGACGTATTTCCTTGCCTTTTTACAAACAAATATTGTTGCATCGTCTCTCTCTCCCTCGCCACCATGATTTTCCGCAATGGCGCTCGTATTTCCTCTCTTTTGTGTGAAAATTGTCGCTCCAAATCCAAGTAAACCGATGTATTTAGGTCTGCCGCTTTGTAATACGTCACGTGAGTGACAGCGGAACGCAGCAAATGAGGAAGAGAGAATAGAGAAACGCTCGGATCTGATTGGTTAATGAATAGGGTTTGGTTTTACACTGTGTGAGTTTGAGCAAGTTTGACTGCTATAGCATCCTTGATTGTAATGTAAATACCATAGACACAGTAAAAGAAAGGTAAAAACGTGAACACGTTAATGCAGCATCTGAATACAGGGAACTATATGCAAGATAATCGCCGTCATTTATAAAGAAGATCGCATTTATGTATGAATCAAGATCGTGAGTTTATAAAAAAATGCTTTAAATGGGAATCGATCCCGGGTCGCCCCTGTCATAGGTCCGTAACACTAACACGGTGCCACAGAGACACATAATAGAAGTTGCTCTCTAAACTCCTTAAGTAGCCTCCAGCAAAATTCACATTAAAAAAAAATTGTGTGAAGGAAGTGACGTATGCCGTAAAGCAGTCGAATTTTGTAGTTTTTTTGTGCTCTGGTTACTACATGAAACCCTACGTTTTAAAGTACGAGTAAAAGCGATACAGACCCCGTCAGGCTATGGTAGACATGTCATTCAACCTATTTAAAGTCGATGTACTATCACAAGGGTCTTGAAAATGTATTATGAAGGTTGAAAAATTACATGGTGTTGCTTTAAATATGGCGCAATATGTTTATTCGACTTTATGTGGCCTCACAAGAACAGACTAGAACATAATGTCAAAACAACACAAAAGCAATTCGGGGGTTGCTTTCGAGTCGCTCTCGCTGTATTTTGATGTCATCTGCATGTCGGTCTGCGCGGTGCCTTTTGAAGTTGAACACACCCATTGCCATGGTTTTTGAAATTACTTTTTATTTATTCGCATAAGATCACCAAATGGAAACTTTTTTTAACATATAGAGAAAAAAAACGCTTAATTTTTTGCGCAAATATTTAATGGAAACCACTGAACATTTAATAGACTACACTGTAAAAAAATCTGTAGTTATGCAGCTGTTTGCCAGTAACTTACTGTAGATTGAAATTTGTGTTATTTACTGGCAACAGTTTGTTTAAAGTTAAATGAACATAAACATTAAAACTAAAATAACAATGCAAAGTATTCTAAAAACCAGAAATTCTCATCAACCTTTTTTATGTTTTTTTTTCAAATTTTGGTTCCCAGAATGCTTTGCATGAGGCTGTTATTTTAAGACTTCATTTAACTTTGAACAAAATATTACCCAGTTAATAACATACATTTCAATCTACAGTAAGTTACTGGCAAACAGCTGCATGTGAGTTATTCACTTTTGAAGGTGGTCAGCAGCTTGTAAATACAATCACTATAGTAAGGTTGTAATTGATGTATTGCTGGTAACATACATTATTTTATTAAACTATATATCTAGTTTAAATGAGCATATACTGTAATTAGATGAGTGCCATGTCATACTTTTGACACGTTTATTGTCTTCTAGCGTCCCTGACCTGGGTACCTGATGTCAGACCTTTATTCTCTCTCTCTCTCTGCAATGTCTAATGAGCTGCGCATTTTCGAGGACGTTCTGAAGTTGTGTTTGACTTGACGCGAAGCTGCTAGACTGCGATGGATAATGCGCATTGTATTAAAAACGCGTCGTGCAAATGAGCATTAAACCCCGGTCTGCAATTTCGTACTCGAGAGCATGAATCCTACCGTTCATAGGAATGAAACACTCGCTTCGCGTCAGTGGAAAGTGGTCGCTTAAATATGACCAGGGGTTTCTTTCATAAGATTTGAACTGAGGCGGGTCTGCATTAGCGCGCGCCTGTCTCGTCCGTCTCCATGGTTCTTTTTGCGCGTTTCCCTGCCCATCAATCATCCGTTGAGCGTCTTTATCACCTTGCTTTTAAAAAAAAAATACTCTGTAACGGATATGATTTAAAATGTAGCGAAGTACAATACAAAACAAAACATACTTAAGTAAAAGTACAGATTTTAAAAACTACTCATTTACAGTAACGTGAGTAAATGTAATTTGTTTCTTTCCACCTCTGTTTGATCACGTTGATGGTGCAGGCTTGAAAGAAGTGCTGCTGTTTGCCATCTTTGATCTTTCTGTTTTGATATAGCGCGTCTTGTACAAGGCTGAATGCTCTCACTAGAGTGTTGCCCACAGCGCCGCCACTGGCCGGGGGGGCTGAATCGATTCATAGGATTTGATGAATCGATATTGAATTGAGAAACAAATAATTGCAATGCATTGACGAATCGATATTTTTACCCAGCCCTAGTATAATCCATTATAAGATATTACGCAGTTCCTGAAAATAGTCCCCTGCTATTGAAAGTTACCAATGGGACTATTTTCGGGCACTGCGTTATATCATTGCGCCTGCTGCAGGCATGTTACAGCAGTAAAGTCCTTGATTATTACGCCGGAATGAGAGTATAGTTCCTAGCCATATCATTCTAGAAAATCACAACTTTTAATTTTCCGTCTGTCTTAGTACACAATGTTAATACAGAAGAGTCAAGTTTTAAATAGGAAAAATAGACCCCTTCAAGGTTTGTAAACATTGAATGACTATCAGGTGCAGCATGGGGTCAAACTGTTCATACCATCCAGGCTTTATAATTTAAACTAATGGCGCACTCACACTATCCAAACCAAACCGCGCTCGGGCGCGTTTGACCCCCAAAGCCTGGTTGGTTTGACTAGTGTGATCGCTCTGTTCCGCGCCCGGCCGGGTTGCAGAGGTGGGCCGGAGCGCGGTTCACTTGGGCTCAGGCGCGGAAGGCTGTGGTGTTAAAAGGTGAAGACGTCAGTTGCGCGACCACTCACCTTCATCTGCCTTCGTACAAACCTTTTGATGCGCACAGTGGGGTTACGTGAATGTACGAGCTGCGCACATGACAGATCAACTAAACAATATGATGACATGTGAGAGGGCTGTCTGTAATCGTGCACCAAACGACTCCGAATAAAAAACACAGACTTATCATTACGGTGGGTTCCAGTGTTAAGAGAGAGCTTTACTTCCTGCTTTTTTCAAAACAATCGCACCTTAATGACGAAAGCGGGCCTGGACTCGGATCGATAAAAAGTACAGTGTGAGTGAGTGCACCTGGGGGAGAGGGAGAGGTGACAATCGCGCTGGGACATGGTTTGGTTTGGATAATGTGAGTGCGCCCTAAGTCTTTGGTCATTTTTGAGCGTGATGCTAATGGTCTAACCAGATTCAGTGGATTATGCCAAGCTATGCTAAAAGTGGTACCGCCAGACCCGGAGATCGGCTGAATGGATTCCAAAACGGTAAAAACCAAATGTTTAAATGTAGGGGAACTGGAAAATGAGCCTATTTTCAAAAAAGTGGAGTGTCTCTGAAGGTGTTTATAGCTTCTATTATGTTCCTGTAGCTTAACTGGTCAGCAGTGCAAATGTTGTGAGTTCGATTCTAAGACACATACATACTGATAAAAAGTTGCACTGTAAGTCACATGGAATAAAAGCATCTGCCAAATGTGTAAATATTTGTGTGGGACAAATTAGTTTGTGTGTGTGTGTCTTTCAGCACTGCTCAAAATTCTGTGAGTATCTGCGCATTACGGTTGTGTGATTTGTGTTTGCATGTTATCAAGTCTCTGAACAACACGAAAGACAACCACAAGCTTTTTCAGTAAAGCTCCCTTGTCAAAACATCCTCTGCTGTTATTTGTTCCAGCTAATGCTAATAAGATTCACACCTCACCTCTTGTAAACAAGGAACTGTACAATAAAACATGTTTTTGTTTTGCTTTTGTTCTTTTGCATTGTAGTGCATTAATAAAATCGTGTTGAAATCTCACATATTGGCTGGTGTTGACTGGTCTGTAAACCTAGACAGCTGCCAGTGTTAAAAGCTTAGGTCCTTTCGGGTCCAGTGTGTGGCACAAATGGAATTTAAGGTGTCCTGTTTTAGTTAACACTACAATGGTTGTATTTGTTAACATAGTTAATGCATTAGCTAACATGAACCAACAATGCACAATACTTCCACAGCATTTATTAATCCTAGTTCATGTTAATTCCAGCATTTACTAATAAATTTTTAAGACCAAAAGTTGTGACTGTTAACATTAGTTAATGCACCTTGAACTGTAGTCTATTAACTGATGAATAAATACTGAAAAAATAGACAACTTAAAAGTTTGCAAACATTGCAATGTCTCCGGGTGGGCGGGACTTGGCTGGAGGCAAAAAGAGCCGTGGAGGCAATGTTGCAAGCGTAAACTAGCACGTTTTAGGGGGGATTTATTAAACATGGATGCAGAAGAAGATTAGGAACTGTCCGAATATGTACAGTCACTGATTCTGCGGGACCATGACAGCTATTTTTGTAAATTAACTCTTGCGATTTTAACCATTTCCTAGACAACATATGAATTACTTTTGGGTGGTTTGGGGAATTTTGTCAAGGCTTATTCTCTAATGTAACCTATCGCTGGGCTAACTATGATTAGCAATGTGGATTTTTTTAAAGAGCCCATTCAAAGGATGGCACACATATCTATCGCTGTATGTTTGTTTAACATTTAAGCTAAACAATAGCGTTGAAGGTTGGCGACTTTTCACCTTTAAAACAGAAACTTGTTGATTTGTACTAGATAAAACCAACACACCAGTACATATGCATAGATTATTTTAAATGATATGAAGTGTGCACTGCAAACACAATCATTATTTATGACCATCTTTGTCCAGTCTGTACTCCGTATTGCATTCAACCACAATTGTCTTCTTGATTTCTGTGAAGGAATGTCTGCCAGGATCTGGTAAAACTTTAGTTTTGAACCAAAAGTGCTGTTCCTTCTATTCTGGCAGCCAAAAACACAACAAGATGCACAACTTTTAGCACGCCTGCTATGGGTTCCTATTTATTTTTTGCCTCCAGCTAAAGCGGTGACGTCACAGTGACGTAGGTATTTGAGGGGTCCATATATTGCTCATGCATTTCCTAATGTTTACTAATACACCTTTTTGTAAAGTGTTACTGTTTAAAGATTACCTTGATTGACAGAAAGGATCAAATTAACCATCTGAAGAGATACTGGATGTGTAAAAGACTGAAAGAAATAAAGAGAAAGCAAAAGAGAGTTTAAGATGAAGATGGTCACTCATAAATGTGCTTTGCTCCTTGATAACTGTACAGTGAATTTTCTCTCTCTCTCTATGCTGCATGTAGAAAAAGAAATTATCACAGAGAAAAAAAGATCAACAGGTTGCGTAGCTTGCTTCCTCCTATTCTGTTTTACTATAAATGTCACTTATTCTGTTGGGAGTCTTTTCAAGGTGGAAGCGCACACTCAGTAAAGTAACCTTCAACAGCCCTTCACCACTATCTCCAAGACTTATATGAAGGAGATGAAAAAAGAGATAAAACTGGGCTGGTTTGCTGCTCATCTCAGGTGACTCACAGGTGAAAAAAATCATATTTTATTTT